>NW_005876024.1:0-10761 GCF_000147115.1 Myotis lucifugus | reverse complement strand
ACCCGGGACATCTGTTCCCACGGCCTCGGCGAGGGGCACAGGTTGAGGGGAGATGCTTTGATGTTGCGCCTCCGAGTCGCACCCACTGGCTTCCGCGTTCATCGTTCATGGTGGAGGCCGCCCGCGGCAGGTCCCGCCATATTCCCGCACTGTCTTCCTCATTCTCCCTCCGTCACTCAGGCCCTCTCCGCCAGGCTTCCTTCACTCGCGGCGGGCTAGCGACGACTCGGGACTGTGTGTGGAGCTAAAAACCCAATCCTGTTCGTTATTCTGTTGCTCAGATTAGGCCGTTTTAATGGCCACTGGATGGCCAGCTCTTTGGGGTTCCGGGGTCTCCGTGACAGGCCCTCATCGCCCCCATCCAGTGTTCGGCCTATTCCAGACGGCACCTGGGCCGGGCCTGCGTCTCCCCGCTCAGCCCCAGCCTGGCCCCTTCCGCTGGGGTGAGGGGTTAGAGACCAGCCCCCGGGCCCTGGGTGGGCGTGTGGCCTCAGGGCGGCCGCTGCTCCCAGGATCACAGCAGGCGGAGCGGGAGACCCCTGTCTGCACGTAGCCCGAGGGCGCACCCGCGCTGCCCGTGTCCACGTCAGCTCAGTGGGCGCTCAGCCGGTGTTCTGGCCGCAGGGCTCGTCCACACGCACCCCCACCACTGATTTACTTCTTCCTCTGGCGGCCGGAAGCCTGGCTGCCGTCGTCCGTCGCTTACTTGCGTGTCTGTGGACCGTGGGAGCGGCAGCACCCTTGCGCGGGGACGTTTCGCAAGCGCGTCCTGTGTTTACGAGCTGCTCTTCCTCGTCCTTCACCCGGTTGTGTCCGGTCCGGGGCCGTTTCCCGAGGCTCGGGGGCCGCGCGCCTTCCCCCTCCCTTCCTGCTGGGACGAACGAGGGACTGCGCTGTGTCTGCAGACAGTAAGCTGGCGCCGACGCGCACAGGTGGGTGGGTTTGGCCGTGTCATGGCCCCACCACCGCAGCAGCACCCAGAAGGCCCTCGGGAGCGAGCGCTCCCCTCCCCCAGACACGGCCGTCTTCTCTCTGCTTCAGGCCCCTGCCCCCGTCCTTTTCCCGAAGGTCACGGACACGGATCCAGACAGTAGGTAGCTCTTGGCCTCTGGCTTCTCTCACGACCACGGAACACGCGTGTGGGGTTCTCCGTGTTGTTGATGACCCATCCGCTGGTTTCCTTCGATGGCGAGCGGTCTTCTCGTGGACGGACGAACCGCGGTTTCCCTTCACGGACAGGGCGGCTCGGGCGTTGCCAGGTTTGGGCGACTGTGAGCGAAGTTGCTGTGCACGTTCATGCGCGCAGGCTTTGGGGGACATGAATTCCATGCATCGCGTGAGTGTGTGGGGGGGGGACAGCTGGGTCCCCCGAGAGTGACTGGCTAACTTGGAAGGAAGATGCGGCCCGGCTCTCTCCACCGAGGCCGCCGTCCCCCTGCCCCCCAGGACCGCGCCAGCTTCTCGCCGCTCACACCCTCGGCACACACGCCGGGCGCCATTCTTTCTCTTCGAATGTAAAGTGAGGAGTGAGGCTCTTTCTTCTCCCCAAATAAACACCCGAAGCCACTCAGAGACGTGCGCCGTTACGGTGGGCTCACTGCGGGTTTGATCGGCTTTTCCCTCGTAACCGCAGAGGCCGGCGGAGCAAGGCATCCGCTGTCTGCTGACCCGCAGCCCATGCGCCCAGCGGGGTTGTCTGCTGCTCGCCGGCCAGCTGCACCGGCTCCGCTAGTCCCGGGCAAGTCCTCGGCCGGGCCGGGCGGTGCCGCGCCCAGGTCTCCCGCCCGTGGCCCGACTCCTGTCCTTGGCGGTGTCTCTCGCAGGCAAATGCTTTTCACTCTGATCACGTGGAGTCCTTCCATTTCCCCTCGCAGATCGAGCTTCCGGTGTCGGAGTTCAACCTTCAGGGCCCCGTCCGAGGCCCGGGGATTTCCCGTTTCCTTCAGGGAGCGTCCCTGTTTCGCTTCGGGGCTCCAGGGAGATGGTCTCTTCCAGCTCTCACACTTCCATGGTCCGATGGCTGACCGCTCACAGCGTCAGGTGTAAATGCTAAATACACACACACACACACTTAAATTACAAATAGATTCAGGAAACAGTTGCATTACTTTGGGTGGGAAAACCTCCCTTTTTCAAAAAAGCCAAAGAGAGGCGTACGATTTTAAAAACAAAGCGCGTGCCCTGGCCGGTGGCTCAGTAAGTTGGAGCGTCGTCCTGTATACCAGGTTGCAGGCTCGATTCCCAGTCAGGCCCATGCCTGGGTGGAGGGTTCAAGCCCTGGCCGGGAGGTGTACGGGAGGCGGCCGACCAGTGTTTCTCTCTCATACAGATGTTTCTCTCTCCGGCTCTCTCTAAAACAAAAGTCGGTAATAAGGAATAATCACATCCCGGGTATAAAAGCACATCTGCAGCCACCACAAGCAGCGAAGGAAGAGGTGGGAATCCCGCTAGTGGCTGGCACTGATGGCCTTCGGGAGGGGGCCTTTGTGAATCTTTACCTTTTACAAGGAGTAATGAACTCTTTTACAGGGAAAACTTTAAGTAAACTTAGCGCCCGGCCGGTGTGGTACAGTTTCTACTAAATGTTTTAAAGTGTGTGTGTGTGTGTGTGTGTGTGTGTGTGTGTGTTAGGTGTTTTTTCCTTCACATTTAAGACCTTGATCCATATAGTATAAGATAGAGATCCAAATCAATTTTTTTCTGTCTAAATTCCCATTTTTTCTTACGTTTCCCAATTGTCTTTGTTGCTGATGTATAGAAATACAGTAGATGTTTTTGCATTTTGATGTTATCAAACTAACTTGCTCAACTCTTTTTCCAATCATCTGTCTATAGAGTCTATGTAGACAATCTGTTACAAATAATGATCGTTTTTTTGTGTTTTTAATCTTTATGCTTTTAATCTTTTTTTCTTATGTTATTGCACTGTCTAGGACTGGCAGTACAATCTTACATAAAAATAGTGGTAGTAAGTATCTTTGCCTTGATTTTTATTTTAGAGAGAATGTTCTAAAGTTTCCTCACTTAGAATATACGTGTTACATAATTTTTATAAATTGCTTTTTTTCTGGTTAAGGAAGCTCTTTTCTATTCATACCTTATTTGAGAGTGTTTTTAAAATAATAATTTGTGTTGAATTGTATTAAATGCATTCAAAAAGTGTCTTGAGATGATTATATGGCTTTTCTCTTTTAATCTGTTAATGTAGTTAATATATGTATAGATTTTCAAATATTAAACCATTTTTGTATTCCTAGGATAAACCTAACTTGTTCATTATGTGATATTTGGTTATGGTGGAATAATATCGTGTTTAGAATTATATAAGTTTGCATGAATAAAATGTGCCTCTAATTTTCACTTTTTATGTTGTACTTTTCTGCCTTGGAATTGCAATTATAATAGCCTTATAAAATTAGTTGGTAATATTTTCTCTTTTACTGTTCTCTTGAAATATTTGGGTCAACTTGAGATAATGTATTTCTTGAAGTCTGATAGAAGTCACCTATAAAATCATCTCAGCCTATGTTTTCTTTGTGGAAAAATTTTAACTACTGTTTAAAATATATTATTCAGGTTCTTTATTTCTTTTTGAGTCAGTTTTGGTAAGTTATATTTTTAGGAATATATGCATTTAATCTACTTTTTCAGATATATTTTCATAAGTTTGCTTATAGCATGTTCTTAGTATTCTTTCCATAACAATTGTGTGTTTTCTCTCTCTCTCTCTCTCTCTCTCTCTCTCTCTCTCTCTCTCTCTCTCATTACTCTTGCCTGAAGTTTACTGACTTTTTTTTAAAATACCATCTTGTAGCTTTTATCTCAATTGAGTCTTTGTTTCCTGTTTTGTTCATTTCTGCTTTATAGAATCTCCTTTTATTTTGGGAAGGTTTCTGTTTTTCTAAGTGTTGGACACTTAGCTACTTAATTCTTAAGCCTTTCTTTGCTACATTCCACAATTTATAAGTGTTTTTATTATCATTCAGTTCTAAGTAAGTTGAAATTTCTATTATGACTTTTCTTTGTTCTATGAGTTATTAGGGATGTTTTTAATCTCTACATGTATGAGGAATTGTTTGTCCTTTTAAAAACATAACTTAATTGTACCATGGTCAGAGAATATAAACTATGTGAAACCTGCTATTTAAAATATGAGGCTTGAGCTCTGGTCAATTTTTATAAAATGTTTGAGTGTTCCTGAAAAGAATGTGTGTGTATGTACTTTGTTTCTATCATCCTGCTTTTTTATTTCAATTTATCTTGATTTTTCTGTTTTATTTTTAATGTTAATTACTTAAAAATAGCAATAGCTTTCCCCCACAAAGACAAGATTAGCATTTTCTCAGTCCCCTTGGTCTCCCTCTTCCCCTTCAACCCTTATTCTTCACCAACATGCCCTTCAGCCCCCTTGATATCAGATTAAAATTATCTGGGATTTTTAATTCTGAGTTGTTTTAGATAGATGTTCTTCTTGTTCTTTTCTTTGATCTGTGAATTTTGTTAACACTAAACTTTACTAAGTTATTTGGTCAGCCTTCCATATCTTTAATATCATCTGTGGAATTTGTTTCTATACTTAAGTAGTTACTTTGGAAAAAATATGGTCTCTTTTTGTACAAACATGGGCCCTTGAACATGGGAATGTAATTTAGTACAGTGACTTTGGCCATTTCTTATAAAGTGAAACATACTTACCACATGATCCAGCAATTCCAATCCTAAGGATTTGCTCAAAAGAAATGAAATTATACCTGTACAAAGATTCACACATAAGTGTTCATAGGAGCTTTATTTATAATACCCCCCAAATGGAAACAGTTTAAATAATTTTTACTAGCTTTTAACATTTAAATGACAGTTTAGCTAGATATAAAATTCTCAGTTCAAATTATTTTCTTTGGTACTTTGGTCAATTCAATTTGATACTTATTCCTTTAATTGATCTGTTCTTCTGAACTTTTAGAATGTTTTTGTTGTCTTTTTTAAAACATATTTTCATTGATTTCAGAGAGGAAGGGAGAGGGAGAGAGAGATAGAAATATCAATGATGACAAAGAATCATTGATCGGCTGCCTCCTGTACACCCCCTACTGGGGATTGAGCCCGGAACCCAGGCATGTGCCTTTGACCGGAATCAAACCCAGAACCTTTCAGTCTGCAGGCTGATGCTCTAGCCACTGAGCAAAACTGGGTAGGGTTGTTTTATTGTCTTTAATATTCACTATAATATTTCTAGGTGTGCATTTTTTCTCATTTGTCCTGTTTGCTGTATTGGGGTCCCTTTCAAATTGAGATCTTTCATCTTTTTTTACTTCTAAAGTTATCTTTATTATTTCTTCAAGTATTTCCTCCCTTGATTTATTTTCCGCGCCTGGGACTCCTATTATCTAGATTTGGCACTTATACACCCATCTCTCTTTTTTTGTTGATGCATACTTTCATACAATAAAAGGCATTGATCTTAAGTGTTCAATTTAATGTGTTTTGACAAATGCACATTACCTTGTAACCATGACCACAAAACAAGATTTAAAAAAACAATCAAAACATTTCTATCACTCCAGCAAGTTCCCTCCCATTGTTAACTTAGGAGTTCTTTATTGGATACAAGTCCTTTGTCAGCTATAAGTACTGTGCATATTCTTTTATTCTTTTTTTAAAGAATAGTTTATTGATTTTTTTTTTTAAGAGAGAGGGAGGGAGAGAGAGATAGAGAGAGAGAGAAACATCGATGTGAAAGTACAACATTGATCGACTGCCTCCTGCATGCTCCCCACCGGGGATCGAGCCCACAACCTGGGCATGTGCTCTGATCAGGAATAGAACTGGCAATCTTTTAGTGCAAGGGACAATGTCCAACCAACTGAGCCACACCGGCCAGAGAGCATATTCTTTTTTATTATGTGCCTTGTCTATTCAATTTCTTACTGGTATCTTTCAATGAGAGGAAATTTTAAATTTTGGTGAAGTCCAATTTATCAATTTTTTTCTTTTATGAAGTTAGGACTTCCTGCCTACCCCAAAGTCATGAAGATATCCTCTTATGTTTCCTTCTAGAAGCTATATAAATCTGGTTTCATAATTTGGTTTATGATCCATTTCAAATTAGTGGAATAAGATTTGAGTTGATGTTTTAACTTTTAACTGATGTTTTACCATTTCTTTGATGTTATCTGTTTCTTAATCCTCCCTGGCTCCCTCGTGGAAGTGTTTCTCCATCTGATACCCCAGTTCCCTGTCTCATTCCTCAGCTGCCATGCCCATTCGGCCTATTATGTTTGTTATTTCAGCTGGTTTTCCATATAGAACGTTTCCATTTGGGCCCTTTAATACTTTCTTGTTCTATTTTGTTTTGCTAATATCTTTCCTTATTTCTCTTGACTGTTTCCAATGCTTATTTAACATTCTCAGTTCATTTGTTGAACACGGCTAATTCCAGTGGTTTCTCTAATCCGTTTGTTTCGTTTGAAGCCATTGTGCTCCTTGGATTTCCTGTTTTTTAACCCAGGAGCTCATTTCCTGGGGGTCTTCAGCTATTCTTTCTGGTGTTGGAAAGGATCTAAGCCTGACCCTAGTCTCTGTCAGCACTGAGCCCCAGGAAATGACAGTCCCGGAGGGGACCCCCCCTTCCCCTTCCCCACCCCAGGCACGAGAAACACACAGCTCCTCACCGGGGTTGGCATCACCATTTCCCCCAGCCCTCCTAGTAAATAACTCCACAGGATTGGGCCTCACACTCAGCATCCCAGGAAGAAGCCGCCAGGGGAGGGGGCTGCCTGTCCAGGTCCGAATCCACCAGACTGGAGATCTGGAAGGGAAGGGGTGGTGGAGTGACTGATTCCTGCAATTCCAGGTTGCCTGCTGCACTGCCCTGAAGTTACCCCAGCAGACACTTGCCATCGGCCTGGGCCGCTGGTGTCAAAGTGAGAGCATTGGCCTCATTGTTCCAGGGCAGTGCGTGTATGTGTGTATGGGGGGTTGGGGGTGGGTGGGGAGAGGGAGGTTACTGGGGAAGGCCTGATGCAGAGACAAGAGCAGAAATCCACCCCTATATTCTCCCACAGTATTCTCCACCGCATGGAGAATACTCCCTGACCCCTCTCCTGGCAGCAGCGCCCTCCTCCCCCTACACACACCAGTTTAAAACCCCCCTCCTGCCTCCCCAGGAGATTCTGTTTTCCCCATCGTTTCCCAGGTTTAATGACATTTTGCTCTATTACTCTAGGGTTGATTTAGGGGAGGGGCCATCTATCTTCATCCTCCCTCACTGTTAGTCTTAGGGCGGAATGTGTGTGGTCCCATGTGCACTGTATCAGAGCACAATGGCTTAGGAAGAGAACCAGCAACCTGATTAGAGATACCACTGGAGTCGGCGATATGAGAACCAACGGGCCAAGAATTTTAAATAAGCATTAGAAACATGCAGAAGGAATAAGGAAAGATAGTAGCAACATAAAACAATAAGAAAGTGTTAAATAAAACAACAGGTGGAAATACTCAGTATGAAACGCTGGCCTCATCCTCCGTCTGCCCCTACCCCAGCCTTTGCACTCATCTTACAGCTCACTGTTCTCAAAAAAGAGACCTTCACGGCCTCTAGACCTTTCCATGGGCTGTTCCCTCTGCTTAAACGGCCTTTTCTCTATTTCTGCTGGAAAAATTCTTGTGCATCCTCAAGATTCCTTCCTGATGGCCTCTCCTGGTCAGTGTGATACTCAGTGATGGTGTGGGGTTCTGGAATTAGGAAACTAGGGTGCTTGCCCTGGCTCTGTGACCTTGGACAGGTCACACTACCTCTCCGGACCATAGGCTCCTGATGGGGGTAAGAAGAGAGTGTTGGGTAGGGCTAGACTATTCTTAGAGTCCCTATTCGCTCTGACAAGCTGGTGGTTGCGTAAGAACAGAGGTTCTGGAGTGACACTGGCCATGATCCCTCCTGGGTCAGCACTTAATCACTATGTTTCCATGAGCAGTTATTTCAACCCGCGAAGCCTCAACTAGCCTAGCGTAATGGTTAAGAGCTTGTACTTTGGACTTGGACAGTTTGGGTGCATAATCCCTACCACTAGCCTGCTGTGTGACTGTAGGCAAGTGGCTTGACCTCTCTGTGCTCAACCCCCCTTCTTCTTCTGTAAAATTAGATTGATACTAACAGTGCCGACCTCAGAGGGTAGGAGCCCGATGAATGCAGCTATTGTCCTGCTGCTGGTGGTTGTGCCCCGTTATACAGACTTCTCCATTCAGTTCAACAAATTCTTGATGTTTGTCTGCCGGGCACTGCTAAGGGTTTTCTCAGTTCGCTGTCCATTAAATGTTATGTCTTGACAGGTGCTCTCCATCGCCTTTTATCTTTATAACAACCTTGCAAGAGAGGGGTGACTAGTACTGTTTTTGCAAATGAAGAATCTGCAGCTCCAGTGACCTCTGGAGGTCACAAAGCTGCGTGGCCAGGACTGAACCCAGGCCCACCTACTCCATGGCCAGCGTCTCTCTACAACACCGCCGTGTTCAGAACGATTAGCCTGGGATTGGGGATTACTAAACAAACTCAGATGGGAAAGCGTAGTGAGACGCTCCCTACCCCCTTACACGTGTGCTCCAGTTGTCTGCCTGCCCTGGGCCATGCCCAAGATGTCTTTTGTAGGTTTCGTGCTAATGTGGGCTTAGTGATGGGCCAGAAGTTAATTGAAGAGACAGAGCAAGGGTGGGTTGGACAATGAGGGGCTCATATGACCTGGGAAAGAGAGCCAAAGGGCCTCTGGGAGAGGGAGGAGGACTCTTGGAGGACGTGGAATCCGCTAAGAGGAGGATCGAGTTTCAACAAGCCCGGAGCTGGAGCTGGAGCGGGAGCGGGAGGCCTGCAGAAGCAGATGTGGGTCTTGCCCAGAGGCAGTCCCAGAGGACGGCCCCGGGGCTGAACCCTGGCCCTGCCGTGTATTCCCGTGGGTCTGGGTACATGGCTTCACCTCTCGGAGCCTCAGTTTCTTCATCTGCAAAAGGGCTCCGAGTACCATTGGGTACCGTGAGGGGAGGTGGCCCGTGGGAGACAACTGGTTAGATTGGCACGCAGGAGCCTGAGATTTAATCCTGAAACTTTCCTTCCCTTATCTGCAATTTGGAAATCACATTCTCGGTTGCATGGGATTATTGCAAGGCGACAGCAGGATTCTTTTTTTAGTGAGACCTTCTCTGACCTGTCTATTTAAAACTGTAAATGCCACCTCTCCTCCCCATCCTCCTCCCTGCCTTCTTTTTCTCCATCAAACTTACCACCACCTGGTATTCTACTTATTTTCCTTGTTGTCTGCTCTCCCCACTAGCAGGAATTGGGCTGTTTTGTTCAGCACCTAGAGCAGCACCTGGTTTATAGTAGGTGCTCAATAAACAGTGGTTGGACGAATGTTGGTTGAATAGCACATAGGGAAGGCCCTAGTGCATAGGGAATGTTGAGTCAGTGTCAGCTGAATCTTAGAGGTGGAGGGCAGAGGCACAAGCAAAGCCAGGACAGGTCACTTGGGGTGCCAAAGGCTGCCCAGGAAAGGGGCCTGGATTTCAGGGTAGTGCCTGGCCCCTCTCTGGCCACAGGCTGCAGAGGGTGAGCCCTGTAGGAGAGTAGAGCTGGGTGGGCCTGAGCACTGGGACTTCCCAAGGAGCCAAGACCCTTGGGAAACAGGAAGTCCATGATCCTTGGTTTTCCTCTTTCCTTTGGCTTTTTAAACCACTCTGATTGCCCCTACGTGGAACAAACCACCTCAAAGAAATGCCCAGTGCCATCCCTGCCACCCCAAAGGCTAGGAAAGAAAGCACTGGGTTTGGAGCCAGGTTAGATCCGGGGGCATGGCCTGGCCCTGCCCCACTTTAACGGAAGGACCTTGGGCAAGTCACTTCACCTCTCTGAGCTGTTTCCTTCTCTGTGAAATGGGTGCAGAAGTATTCCCCCGTTCACGGACTTTCTAGGGCTTTTGTGTAAAACCCGTAAGCATGTGTATCATGACCAATCACCATTAGATTGAAGTGCCTAGATCAGAGCTGGCACCGGCAGCCCCAAGCCCAGGGCAGGCACACAGTCGGCACTCGGAACCCAGTGGTCAGAGTTGTTAAACTCAACTGACAGCAACCTGTTGTGAGGGGAGGGTCCGAGTCCCTCCGAGGAGGCCCTTCTACACGACGTCTACAAGTTTATAGATTTGAAGAGAACCTAACTTGTATTCAGTTGGACTCCTATTTTACCATGAACTTGAAACTTATTGACCCACCCTGAGCTTGTTTACAAGATTTGTTCGTTGGTGCGGACAGCTGGCTGAGTAGGCCATGATGTGCTCACTTACAATGGCAGAGAAAAACGGAACCAGAATCCTGAGGTCAGATTCTGTGTTTCAAGCAACCAAAAGTCCCAGGCAAACGATAAGGGGAATTAATGAGCTCATGTAACTATGATGTTCGGGGGTAGGCTCCAGGCCTGGCTGCACCGAGGAGCTCAAACAATGTCCCCAAAGACTCAGATTCTCTTTATCTCGTTATTCAACCTGCTGAGGGGTTGCTTTATCTTCAGGCTCCACGTAATGCCCTCCCCACCACCTCACACCCCACAGCACACCATCCAGGCGGAGAAAGTCTCCCACCTGAACCACTGGCTGAAAGGGGAGTCGCTTCCCAAAGGAAACTGCTGTACTCTTAGGAAGGAGGAATGGATTCTGAGTGGCCATAAGTTACTGCAAATCTCCACTACAGTCATCAGAGGCGGGGCAGTGGGAAGCCATA
>NW_005876023.1:0-10762 GCF_000147115.1 Myotis lucifugus | reverse complement strand
ATGGTTGCACTAGATTAATACAAAAAGCACAAAATTCACTCAATCGTGTCAACAGATGCATAAAAAGCATTTGATAACATCTTATATCTTTTAATGATAAAGACACTTAAACTCAAGAACAGGGAACTTCCTTAGCCTGATGAAAGATATCTGCAGAAAAAGTTAATTTTGTAGGCTGCAAATCAGGAGCCAAAAGGCATCCAGATTAGAAAGGAAGATCTGAAGTTATTTCTATTAAAGTTAACATCATCTTATATATAGAAAATTACAAGGAAGGCATTAAAATCACAAAATAACAATAACTACAAAATTATTAAAGCCAATAAATGAGTTCAGCAAAGTCACAAGATCCCAAATCAATATACAAAAGTCTATTGCATTTTACACTGGCAATAAATAATCTGCAAATTAAATTAAGAAATATTTCCAATTTACAATGTAAAAAATAGAATATCTAGAAATAAATTTAACACTGAAAAGTACTGAACATAATTTTAAAATATTAAAGAAGACCTAAATAAATGAAAAGATATCCTACTTTTATAGATGGGAAGATTTAATATTGTTAAGATGACAATAGTTCCCTAATTGATCTACAGAGTCAATGGAATCCCTACCCAAAATCCCAGGTAACATTTTTTTCAGAAATTGAGAAGCTGATCATAAAGCTCATATGAAAATTAAAGGAGTCCAAATAGTGAAAACAATCTTCAAAAAGAAAAACAAAGTTAAATTATTTATACTACCCTAGTTTAAAACTTATTACAAAGCTGTGGTAATCAAGACATGGTGTTACTGGCATTGATTAAACAATGGAATAGAATTGAGAGTCCAGCAATAACCCCATACATTTATAAGCAATTTATTTTTGACACTTGTGTCAAAACAATTCCATATGGAAACAATAATTTTGGGGGGGGGGTTGTTGTTGGTTTTATTGTTGTTTTTCATAAAAGATACTGGGACAACTGGGTATCCATATTTAAAAGAATAAATTTGGAACCCTACTTCACTCTATACACAAAAACAACCTCAAAGTAAATTAAATCCCTAAAGATAAGAGCTAGAAGTATAGAATTCTCCGAAGAAAACATATGAGTAAATATTTATAACTTTGGATATGGCCATGGATTCTTAGATATGACACCAAAAGACATACAACAGAAGGAAAAGTAAATAAATTAAACTTCATAAAAATTAAAAATTTTGTGCCTCAAAGGACACTACCAAGAAAGTGAAAAAATAACCTTTACAATAGGAAAAATATTTGTAAATCATATATTACATAGGGATTTGAAATTCAAAATATATAAAGAACTTCTAAAACTCAATAACCAAAACTAAACATCCCAATTAAAAAACCAAAAAAGGATAGAAATAGACACTTCTCCAAGGAAAATATGTAAATGGCCAACAAACATGAAAAGTTGCTTTACATCCTTAGTCATTAGAGAAATGCAAATCAAAACCGTAATGATAAGGCACTTGTCACCTTCTAGGATGGCTATAATCAAAAGAACAGACAATAACCAGTGTTTATGAGGATGTAGAAAAATTGGATCACCCATTCATTGTTTGAGGGAATAAAAGTGGCACAGTCATTTTGGAAAATGTTTTGGCCCCTTTTTGAAATGTTGAACGTGGAGTTATTACATTACCCAGCAGTTTCTTGTCTAGACATATACAGTGGGGCCTTGACTTAAGAGTGTCCCGACTAACGAGTTTTTCGAGATACGAGCCGTCTCTCGGCCGATTTTTTGCTTTGAGTTGCGAGCTAAAATTCGGGTTACGAGCCAGCTTCAGATACCCCACCGCTAGTTGGCGCAGCGAACGTCACAGTGAACGCCACATCAGCCCAGCATCAGGTGTCTCACTCGTTCACTTTAAGCGGTTAGCTCTTAGTTGAAGCATCAGTGTTGTGCTTGCATTTGTGCTTGCAGTTATTTTGCAAAACTTCATTTTTTCAACCATGGATCTGAAGAAAGTAAGTGCGAAGGACAGTGCTGAGAAGAAGAAGCGGATGATGTGCATTGAATTAAAGAAAGAAATTATCGAAAAACCTGACCAAGGTGTGCATGTAATCGACTTGTCAAAGCAGTACGAGCTTAGCACTTCTACGATCTGCACCATACTGAAGCAGAAGGAGTCGAACAGGCTACAACTCCAGCCAAGGGCGTTAAAATAATTTCTAAACAGCGGACATCTATCCATGAAAATATGGAGAAGCTGCTAATGGTGTGGTTAACGGAGAAGCAGCTCGCAGGAGATACCGTGACGAAGGCTATAATCTGTGAGAAGGCACGAGCTATTTACGCTGATTTGCTGCAGCAGATCCCAGGCACTTCAATGGACGAGCCTTTTAAAGCCAGTCGGGGCTGGTTCGAAAATTTTTAAAAGAGGACCGGCATTCACTCCGTTGTCAGACATGGTGAGGCAGCTTGCGCGGATATAAAGGAAGGTGACGTCAACGAGCTCATCGAGGAGCACTCCGAGGAACTGACAACACAGGAGCTAAAGGAGCTACAGATGCAGCAGCACACGGAGGTTTTGCAGGAAATAGATGACACGGAGGAGGAGGAGGAGGAGGTTATCTCTATAAGTGAGATAAAGGAAATGTTGGGAATGTGGGAGAAACTTTCAGACTTTATTCAAAAGAAACACCCAGAAAAAATTGCAACTGGGCGTGCGATGGAGCTATTTAATGACACTTGCCTAACTCATTTCAGAAATATTCTGAAAGGGAGGATGAAACAGATCTCATTGGACAGGTTTTTATCGAAAACTCCTGTAGATGAAAGCGTGGCAAAAAGGGCAAAAATCAGCAAATAAGATTCAGTTATTCAGTTATTCAGTTCAGCCTTTCTCCTCCAACTCCATCAGCATTTTTAAGTAGTTTGATCTCCAAGGTAAATGCTGTACATTAAACTTAATAAAACAAGTTTATTGCACTACATTCTATTGTTCAGTATTGTGTTTTTATACAATATTCATTATTTTTAAATACATTTTTCTTATTTAAAAACATTTAACAAAACAATTGCAGTGTTTTGGGTGTCCGGAACGGATTAATGGCATTTCAATTCATTGTAATGGTGAAAATTGATTTGACATACCAGTAATTTGAGTTACGAGCTCTGTCACGGAACGAATTAAACTCGTAAGTCAAGGCCCCACTGTATACCCAAGAGAATTGAAAACACATGTTCATGCAAAAAATTTTACATGAGTGCTCATAGCAACACTGTATATAACTAAAAAGTGGAAACAGCCTAAACACATTTCAACCGGTGAATCAATGAACAAAGTGTGGTACAGCCGGTCCTCGAATAGCGTCATTTTATTCATCATCGTTTCATAATAATATTGATGAGAAAAAGAAAATCAAATCCCAGCTGAAGCCACTGTCTGTGTGGAGTCCGCACGTTCTCCCCATGTGTACGTGGGTTTTCTCCGGTACTGCGGTTACACCCACATCCCGGGGCTGTGCCTGTGAGGTGAATGGGCCTGCCTACCTTGTCCCAGTCTGAGCGCGGGTGTACACATGAGTGGCCCTGCAATGGAAGGGTATTTTGTCCAGGGTTGGTTCCCACCTTGTGCCCCGAGCTGTGGGATAGGCCACCCCAGACTATGAATTAGAATAAATGGGTTGGAAAATAATGACCTTTCTTGTTTTTATTAATCTTTCTTAAAAGTATGTATATAGTTCATTTTTATTGCAATGTTTAATATTAGAAATGTTTGGGGTCTTTATTTAGAAGTTTGGTGTATTTTTGTTGTTGTTGTTGTTGTTACTAGAAATACACCATACGAACTTAACTCTTTTTATATCAGTTATCATATGGTCAAATTGGTTTTGTTATTAGTTCTTCTGCTTAATGTCACAGTTCCCAAGCAACTATGGGCAACATTCAGTGAGGATTTACTCTGTATGCATATCATAAAAAGGGATAAAGTGTCATTACATAGTGTGGCTTAGAAGAACCTTCAAAACTTACACTAAGTGGAAACAGACACAAGAGGCCATAATTTTTTATTTTTTATTTTAGGTATATGAAATGTTTGGAATAGGAAAATGCATATAGACATAGAAAGTAGATTTGTGGTTGCCTGATATTAGAAGAAGGCGAGAATAGGGAGTAACTGCTGATGGATATGTTTCTTTTTTTGTTTTGTTTTGGTTTTAGTGATGAAAAGTCCTATAATCAGAGGTCATGGTTGTATAACTTATGAGTATGCTAAAAAACAACTGACCTTTTTTTTTCAAAAGGTCAATTTTAGGCATGTGATTTATATGTCAATTAAGAACTCCAATGAACTAGTGATTGTTGCCTATTGTAAGAGGGGTATCTTCCCTCTGCCCCATCTCTTTGAAATCAGACAATAAATACACTGAAATTTATGCTTTATATTAACTGGTTTTATGAGAAATTAAAATATTTTTTCTACTTTATTCCCTCATGATGAGGGATATATTTTTCTCCTAGCTATATTGATTTGCCTTGCTGATTTGTTTGATCAGAATTTATTATTAGATGATTTATCTGTTGTTTCTGCAGCTATAAACTGAATAAAAAAGATGGAGAAGCCCATGTGTAAAGTTTGTATAAATCAAACTTTGATTTTAATATACTGGAGTAAAATATATAAATGGTTGAAGGTATTACTTTGATTAATAGTTAGTATTCACCAAGTCTTTTGTAGGAAGAAAAGCATTTTTGTTTTAATGAATTCCTTTTGTTGTACCTAATCATATCTCCTGTTTTACTGGTTTACACATTCCATTTCAGTTGAATATTTATAATGAATGTTGTGTTCATTGTGAATCTCAATAACTTTCTACATTGTGGTTTGATTTATGCCAGATTATGAAGCACAGACACATGCTGTATTAAATAATTATGTTTTACCTTGATAATTTTTTCTGATACAATTCTATTATATCTTGTATTTATAAATGCCTTTATTATATACTTACATAATTTGATCTCATCTTTTCAATTTCTTTTCTTTTTCAGCTACTGATTTTTATTTTTTCTCTTCATTGTTGTATTTCACATAGAAAATCGTAGCATTCATTTACTGAAACTTCATAAATAAAATTTTTAAAAATTTTGTTTTCTTTCTTTTTTTAAAATCAAGCAACAGTAATTATATTTCTCTTACAGAAGTTTAAATATTTGTCATAGCTAGAAAAATAGTCTTTGATCATAGGAATTGATGTTTGACAAATATCAACAAAATGTCACTTGATATTTTCTGATATTCGATTTGGTAGATAGCAAAGATGTTGATTATGCTGCAGTGATATAGGCACAACTCATATAATACCAAAAAGAGTTTTTCTTTTATAGGTGAGCAGTAAACCATGCAGGAAAGACCTGAGTGTGGGAAGTAGAAAGAAAGGGAGAGGTGATCAGATGGAAGATCTGAGAATGTTCTACCCTGAAATCTAACTGTGGTCAGGAGGAGCTGTTAAGGAGGATGGATGCTAGCTGAAGTTATTCAAGGGCCTGAAGAAAGTAAGTAAATTTAACCAAAGTTTGGCTAGCAAAAGTTTTCTTCTGACTGATCAGTGACGACAGCAATTCAGCTAATTATTTATGAGGCAAATAATGGGAATTTGAAAAATCTGTCTGACCTTGCCATAGATAAACCAGGAAGGCATCTGTGAGTCTTATCTAAGTCATATGGAGAAGGGTGTTTCTTTGCAGTAAGAATGATAGGGGAATTTCTTAACCATACTGTTTTCCAGGAGCTCAGAGCTCAGGTAAAATCTAACATTGTCAGTCTACTATACAACAAAAATATGTAACACATTGAAACACCCATATGATAATTCTCCCCAATGAACCCCTTATATTATAAGTATATATTAGATTCCCAAGACTTTGCTTTCCTTGGTGACAGGAATTGCAATCATCTCTCATTTGCCAGTTTTAATGGTTCTGGTCAAAGTAATATCTTGGACCAAATTTTCCTGGGTTCTACCTTTGTATTGCATGGCTTAAGTGCCTATGTGATATACAGTGTTCTCTCAGGAAGGCATTTATCAAGGTCTTTTAAACTATATTTTTCTTTTATTTGAACTTTCCTGTTTAACCTCCATCAGTTTCTATTATATTTGCAAAAATAGAAGTCACTTGGTAAAATCGATGAAGAGATGTGGTTGATAATATATATCCGAAAAAAATTATAACTATGGTACTATGTCTTAGTGCATGTCTCTAGTTTTTTGTAGACAAAGGCCCCACAGCTTTAAAAAATACTCAAGATGTTTGATGATCTTCAAAATGTGTCAACAATATGTCTTAGGTCTTATATGTTATGCCAAGATGGGTATTTCAGCCTGCGGATAATTACATATTTTGTTGAAAATTAATTAGTTGGCATTTAGTAGCATATATCAGTTTAATAAATAATAAACTCAACATGCGTCTGTCCCTGATACTGTAGCTAAACTTTCAGTTTGTCTACACAAAACAAATTAATAAGTTTGAAAGACTGAGTACAAAGACTTCTTGCTAAAGTCACCAAAGTAATTCCACTGGGACTAAAAACTACTGGTATCAGCATATATCCTTTGCCATCATCTTTGTTGAACAAGAATTTCATTGTTGTTCAAGAATTTCTATAGTCTACATCAGTGATTTTTAACATTTTTCATCTCCTAGCACACATAAACTAATTACTGAAATTATGTGGCACACAAAAAGTATATATTATATTTTTTGCCCATCTGACAAAAAATAAAAGAGTATAATTTGGATTCATTCACACCGGATGGCTGTTGTCATTTTTTAAATCTGGCAATCTAAGGGAAAAGACATCAATGCCCCTGGCTAAATAGTCAAATATTATATGTTTTAAAAATTCTTGAAGCACATGGGTTGAAAATCACTGGTCTACATCATTATGAAGATGAGTTTGGTGTGTTCACTGTAGCATCAACAATTTGCACAAGAAGAACAGTTGAGGAGAAAGAGCTGCAACTGCATATCATAGATGAGAATTATCAATTGCCAAAATATCACAATTGAATTCAGAAAGCTAAAGTTTCACAATTAGCTGCAACCATCCTTCGATGGTTAGGAAGAGACTGACATTTACATGCACTATAAGTACAGCATGTGCATTCGTTTTACTATAAGGAACATTTACATAATTTTTTCAAAAAGTAAATATTGTTGGCTTAAGATGCGTATAGTTATATGATTTCTTTATAAACTGAAACATCTGTGTGCCTGAGCCATCACCATTCTAGATTGAGAGAGTAATCAAACCTAGTTGCAGTGCTTTGAAGAAAAGATTTCTGAATCTATGGAAATTCATAATGCCTGCTATGGTGAGAAAAATGATGTTTGGATTAAATATGTTTCATTGACATAGACAGGGAACCAGTCTTCTGAGTTGAAAAAGAAACCATAATTTTTATCTTGAATTTTAATTAGTAAGCAGAAATGCAGACTGACACAGTTATATATGTGTATGTTTATAGATATATACTTTATACATAGTAAAATATATTTTGATATGCTGACTTTATATACCTCACATATTCCATATGTGATAGGGTGAATTTGTAATTTAAGTGTGAGTATGTGCACAAGAATCTGTGTGCTTACATACATTTGTATTTACAGTAACTGAAAGGATACATATAAAACTTTATAATAGAAAGTTGAAGGTGGGTTGGAATTGTAAGGGAATTACTTTACTTTAAATGAAAAGTTATCCATAGAGTCTTTGTTGAATTATTTTACAATATATGTGCAATATATATGGATATGTGTATAGATAGAGACAGCTTATAGTAAAAGTATTCCAGAACATTAACAGTTTAAATCTGGGTGATAAATATAAGAATGTTGTTATGGTCTGAATAGATGGGTTCAGGCTGAGAGAATACAAAGCCTCAGGCCCTACAGAGATGAGAAAAATTTTCATGTGGTCAAAAAATTGAATGAAAGTTATTGTGGCTGGAATATACTAAGTAAGGTGGAGAACAGAATGCTAGTATGTTAGAGAGAAACACAAAAGTCAGATCAGGTAAGGTCTTGGCCTATGTAGTAGAGTTGAGGAAAGGTCATTGTGGTTAGTGAAACTGATGAGTGAAGAGAAGACAGACAGATTATGAAGACAGCAGTAGGAAAGGTGAGCTCATGTAAGCACCTATAGTTCTCATAAAGAGTTGGAAAACTTTTTAAGACATATGAGAGGCCACTGACAGATTCTATGTATTGGTATAGAGGTTGGTATTATTTGATTGGAGAGATATTTAAAGTTTGGAAAGTACTATTTCTAAAATGCAAACACACACACACAAATTTGGTAGATTTCAGGGACAAAAAAAATAGGGAAAAATTAGACTGTCATCAAAGATAAAAACAAAAAACAGAAAGTTTACTCTTTTGAAAATTTAACTAAACTTATGAAATAAGTAGAGGAAGATAAAGTTTAAATCCTCAGTTGCCCTTTACTTAATTTAGGGTGTCACTTATGATGAATTACTTACCATTGTGCTTGTATTTCCTTTTTATGGTTTAAACATTATATTTGCATAATTTTTTATAATTGGTGTATTCCTTTATATAATCAGTATAAAATTTATTTTTAGTTAAATTACATGATTTCATTGTTCTTTTTGTTGTTAACTTTGTTCATTGCTAAGGTGATTTTTCCCCCTTGTAGCATCTAAAAGAAAATAAGTTTAAAGTGTTGGAAATAAAAACTGTAAACTATAAAGTAGCTTGCACAAATCCTCTAAGAAAGGAATAGAAGGATCATACTTTATATAGAAGAAAGATTTAGGTCAAAATTTAAAGAGGAAACCTTGAACATATACTTAAAGAATATATGGTGTGCTAGAACCATGAAGTAATTATTTTGTAAGACTTTGTAGTCCAGTGAACTTACTATTATTAGTAGTCACCACTCCCTTAAATTATTGTATGACCTATTTTCTGTAGGTCAGTGTGCCAGGCAGTGGAAAGAAAAAGTGATATTTTTTCTGAGATCAGACTTGGAAGAAAACTTTTCTCTAGTGGTGTAAATTATACTTACTTTGCAGAATCTTAACATCAAAGTTTTCAATCCAAATATCTGATCTAAATTACATATGGATTGAGGACACACATAAACAGATGTTAGGGGAGGTGCAGGGTAAAGATAAATTTTGAGACTATATTAAAATTTTAAAGTTTGTATTTGTTTAGTATACCCACAGATGGGGTGGTTGAGAAATTCCTATTTTAAAAAGTAATCTCTTGTGTTTGCATGATACTTTATCATTTCAAAGACTTTATTCTTGGATCTATATATATAAAAGCCCAGTGACCGGAATGGCGGAACAACGACCTGTGGCTATGACACACACTGCGGCAGACAGCCAGCCTGATCCAGGCCTCGATCAGCCCCCCCTTCCCCCACTGGCCCTGCCCCCTATCTGGGTGTTGGGGGTTAACTGGGGGTGAGGCCTGCCGGCCAACCACCAGCGGCCCCTCCCCACACTGGCCCTGCCCCTGATGGGAAGCGGGGCCGGCCAGACCTCACCCATGCACGAATTCGTGCACTGGGCCTCTAGTATTATAATATTTCATATGAATATCAGATTAATCCTGAGGTCAACAAATCATCCACTTTCCCAATTGTATGAATGACATAGGAGCCAAGTAGATGAGAGAGCTGCCTATACCTTATAGGTGACAGGTGTGAGCTCAGACCCTCTCACCTTCTGTTCTCTTTCTCAAAGATCTTTCTACTATGCCATGCAGATTCTTGGTATCATCTGTCTAGAAAAATAAGGAAAAGTAAGTTCAACTTTTGGGACTATTATGAGAAATTGTGATTCTTACACTTATGTATAAAATAAGGTAAAAGTCAACAGTGTTTCTTAGGCTTTTTTGGTGATTGAGAAAAGAGAATTTTGTTTTGTGAAAATGTTTACAAAAGGCAAAATATTAGAAGTTATCACTTATGAAGTGTTAACAATGAACCAGATGGTTCCTCCATAGATATTATTATTTCCTTTTTAGAAATGAAGAAATCTCTGTGTCTCTACTATATCCATTGGGGATCTGAGTTTTAATCCTGGCTGATTTGATGACATTATTTAAGAATACTAATAATCCTCCAACTCTCGGGGAGGTCCAGAGATCTGGTTTAGAGGCCAGCAGCAGGACCTGTGTCTGCCCTGGAGCGCACTTCAGAGACCCCACTGTACGTGACACAGCCATAGGCCATGCGGATCCCGTAGGAGACCATGTGGGGTGTTGCTGTCTGTCTCTCTGCCTGCTCTACACCTTCGCCAGAATATGAGTTATTCATAGTGCATTCCCTTCTGTGAGAGAAAAAAATCCCACAATAATGCATCCGATTCATTAAGTCTAGGTCGCATGCGACAGTCACACCATTCCATCTCATGAGTGACTTAAAAGGAAACTGCGAAAGCAAATTCTGGCATTTCCCTCCCTTTATCCTTGAAAGTAATACTGATAAAGTGGTAAATTCTCTAAAAAAAGGACTTCTGATTAAAAGTGGTTGGGTACCAAAATCATGACATACAGCCACTATACTATCACGGCAGATTGCAAAAATGGCCATAAATTTTTCCTACATATCTGCTCAGGCATTCACAATGTGAGTAAATGCACTCCTCAGATCAAAGGGTAGAGCATCCTGGCCCCAACCTTGACCCCAGCGGGACTTGTGACCTACTTGCACAAGGCAGTGAGGTAGACGTGGCACTGTGCTGGCTCCCAGCCTG
>NW_005876022.1:0-10763 GCF_000147115.1 Myotis lucifugus | reverse complement strand
CGTGAAGCCATTAGGGAGCAGACCTTATAGGGCAGGGGTCCTCAAACTACAGCCCGCGGGCCACATGCAAATGCAAATATTGTATTTGTTCCCGTTTTGTTTTGTTTTTAAATATATTTTTATTGATTTTTTACAGAGAGGAAGGGAGAGAGATAGAGAGTCAGAAACATCGACCAGCTGCCTCCTGCACACCTCCCACTGGGGATGTGCCCCCAACCAAGGTACATGCCCTTGACCGGAATCGAACCTGGGACCTTTCAGTCCGTAGGCCGACGCTCTATCCACTGAGCCAAACCGGTCTTGGCCCGTTTTGTTTTTTTACTTCAAAATAAGATATGTGCAGTGTGCATAGGAATTTGTTCATACTTTTTTTTTAAACTATAGACCGGCCCTCCAACGGTCTGAGGGACAGTGAACTGGCCCCCTGTTTAAAAAGTTTGAGGACCCCTGTTATAGGGCCTCTGTAGGGATTTGGAGAGGAAGCTGTTGGCGGGTGTGAAGCAGGTGTGACGGTCCCTGCAGAGCTCACTGACTTCAGTGGTAGGTGGGAGGGGGAGGTAGAAGCTGGAGGCAGGCGACCACTGCGGGCCGGTGGTGGGGACAGTGGGTGGCCCTGGAGGCGAGATGCCCGGTGCGGAGGGGTCAGATGTTGGGACGGCACAGGAAGGCCCTGGGTCTCCAACACACCCACGGCTTTTTGGCTGGTCCAGTGCAAGGCCCAGAGCCCTGTCTGTCACTTGCCCTCAGGGCTTCCAGGTGGATGTTTTCCTAGGAGCACAAGTGGGTGTGTCGGTGCCTCTTGGGAAGGGAGTGGGGCTGGGGCTTCACTTGGGAGAGGAGAGGCGTCCAGGGTGCAGACCAGCACTTGGGGTGATGCCAGTGGGGCCACGGTCAGGGGCTAACGCACGGGGGTGCCTGCGGACCCCGGGGAGCCTAGCCCGTCCTGCTCCCCAGTCTGGAGGAGGCGGCAGGGGACTTCCATTACAGCCGGAACGAGGAGACGGGGCTTTGGGGTTTGCGGGTGCTGGGAGTCCTGTGCCCCCTGACCTGGCCCCCTCCCCACACACAGAGGGGACCCCGTACGCCGGAGGCCTGTTCCGTATGAAACTCCTGCTGGGGAAGGACTTCCCTGCCTCCCCGCCCAAGGGCTACTTCCTGACCAAGATCTTCCACCCGAACGTGGGCGCCAACGGCGAGATCTGCGTCAACGTGCTCAAGAGGGACTGGACGGCTGAGCTGGGCATCCGGCACGTGCTGCTGGTGAGTCCGGCCCGGGGCCCCGTGATGCCGAGCGTGGCTTCTCTGAAGTCAGCTCTGGTAGTGGGGGGCCCACGTGGGAAACCCAAGTTCCGGCTTTTCTGGAAAAGTGAGGCGTTGGCCCTGCCCGGTGGGCCCAGGACACCGCGGACGCTGTACAGGGTGTTCGGGGCCCGGGGCACTCCGCAGTGAACAGTGGTGAGGGACGAGATGTGACTGTTCTGGAGGGCACAGTTGGCTGGCTGTTCAGTAGCCACAAAGTTTGTGCAGTCGCCTGTCATTCCAGAATGTTCTCACAGAACATCCTTTCTCAGCCAGGGGTGCCCCTCTGTATAATATTCATGGAGTGGGGGGAGGGGGGGGGCAGCGACAGGCAGGCCAAGATGGAGGCGCCCTGGACTGCACCCTGCTCCCAGGGCCTTGCAGGCCTGCTGCCTCCCTACCCCTCAAGCCTAAGAATTTGAAAACTGAATTTAATGAGCCCCTGGGGCAGGTGGTTGGGAGGACAGGGAGTTGGGTTCCTGCAGGGCTTGGGGGAGGATTGAGCTTCAAGGTAGTGTCAGTGCTGGCTGCCAGGGGACACTGGTGACCCCGGGTCAGGCTTCACTGGTGACCCCCAGAGCCTCGGGCTTGGGGCGCAGTGGTCAGATGAGGGTCAGGCCTGGGGGCCTGCTTGTGGCAGTGATGTCTGCTGGGCTAGGTGCTGGCCCCGTGACAGGCCAGACAGGTCAGGGCACCTGCTCCCTTTTAGAGGGGGTGGAGGGCCCCTTACATCCTGGTGCCTGTCGGGTGTGGTGCTGCCCAGCCCGAGTCTGTGACTGCACTTGGGGTTCCTGCTCACCCAGTGACAGCTCTGGAGCCCAACAGGTCCAGGTGTGAGTCCTGAAATGTCCCATCACTCAGGTTGGGGAAGCCCTTCCCTCAATCACTGGCGTTTTGGCGTCTGGCCCCCCTGACCCTGGCTCTCTCCCCACAGACCATCAAGTGCCTGCTGATCCACCCCAACCCCGAGTCCGCCCTCAACGAGGAGGCGGGCCGCCTGCTCTTGGAGAACTACGAGGAGTACGCGGCCCGCGCCCGCCTGCTCACGGAGATCCACGGGGGAGCCGGTGGGCCCAGCGGCGGGAGGCCCGAGGCCAGCCGCTCCCTGGCCAGTGCAGCCTCGGCCTCCTCCACCGACCCCGCGGCCCCTGGGGGCCCGGGAGGGGCTGAGGGGCCCATGGCCAAGAAGCACGCAGGCGAGCGCGACAAGAAGCTGGCGGCCAAGAAGAAGACGGACAAGAAGCGGGCTCTGCGGCGGCTGTAGTGGGTGCTTCCTCCACACCCGCCCGACCCTCAACTCTGTCTCTAAGTTATTTAAGTTATGGCTGGGGTGGGGGAGGGGGGCACTGGGACCCGGATTTGTTTTTCTAAATAAAGTTGGAAAAGCAAGCAGCTGCGGTGCCTCTTCGTGCCCAGACCAGCCTCTGCCGGGGCTCAGAGCAGCTGGCCTCCCCCCCTCGGGTCCACACGCAGTCCCACCGCACGGGGCCCCTCAGCTCAGCAGGCCCCTCATGGAGCTCTGGGGCCACCTCTGGTCTCAGCTGGTGAGGTGTGCTCTGGATTAACCAGGCGATGACGTGATTGCAGGAACATACCCCAATACTTAAGGTTCTGCCCTCTCCAGGAGAGGGGAGGGCATGGGAGCTCCCCGCCGGCTTTGCCTCAGTTTCTTGTCCATTATCCATCATGTGGTTGGCTTGTGTAGGGCCCCCAGGGCACAGGGTCAAAAATTATAATCCCTGGCCAGGTGGCTCAGTTGATATGAACACCATCCCATGCACTAAAGGCTGCAGGTTCGATCCCCAGTCAGGGCATACAAGAGACTGATGATCTGAGTTTTCCTCTTCCCTTTCTCTAAAATCAATTTTAAAAACACCCTCGGGTGAGGATTTAAAAAAAAACTCATAAAATGAAAAAACTGGAAATGACCCAAATGTTCAATAGTTGAATGAGAGAAGGAATTGTGAATTCATACGATGCAATCTCACTCAGCAAAGTATTGATACAGAAAACATGGATGGGTCTCAAAACTATTAACGGGCTGAAAAGTGTAAAACAGTCAATCCTATTCGTATGAAATTCTAGAACAGGCCAAACTGATCACTCCTGGCTGAGAGCAGAGCACTGGCAGTCTGGGACCAGGGAGGCTCAAATGAGGGGCATGGGAAAGTTTTTTGGGGGGAGGTGAGCATATTGCAAGTCTTTTTAAATACTTTTTTTATTTCAGAGAAGAGGGGAGAGAGAGAAACATCACTGATGAGAATCATTGATTGGTTGCACGCTCCCCAGTGGGGATCGAGCCTGCAACGCCGGGCATGTGCCCTTGACCGGAATCAAACCCGGGACCCTTCAGTCCCCAGGCCAATGCTCTATCCACTGAGCAACACCAGCCAGGGCTATTCCAAGTCTTGTTATGGTCCCATGGATGCACAAATTTGTCAAAACTCACCTAACTCAGCCTGTCCCAGTATGGCCCAGTGGTTGAGTGTCAACTTATGAACCAGGAGGTCAAGGTTTGATTCCCAGTATATACATAGGGATGTCTGTGTGTGTATATATATGAAATTTTATTTTTTCTTAAGGCAAAGACAGCCCTGGCCAGTATGGTTCAGTTGCTTGGAGCATGGCTCCCAGCAGTGGAAGGCTGTGGGTCAGGGCACATAGATAGGCTGTGGGTTTGACCCTTGGTGGGGGCACATACAGGAGGTAACCAATCTATGTTTCTCACATCGATGTTTCCTTCCCTCCCTCCCTCACTAAAATAAAAAAAGCAAATAATTTTTAATTTCAAGAGCAAAGTTTCTACTAAGAAATGGCTCCCTTTCCCTAGCCAGTTTGGCTCGGTGGATATATTGCATCGGCCTGTGGACTGAATGGTCTGAGCTTCGATTCTGGTAAAGAGCACATATCCAGAGTTGCGGGCTTGATCCCCAGTAGGGGCTGTGCAGGAGGCAGACGATCTATGATTCTCATCATTGATGTTTCTCTCCCTCTCCCTTCCTCTCTGAAATAAATAAAAATACATATTTAGCCCTAACCGGTTTGGCTCAGTGGATAGAGCATCGGCCTGTGGACTCAAGGGTCCCGGGTTCGATTCCGGTCAAGGGCATGTACCTTGGTTGCGGGCACATCCCCAGTGGGGAGTGTGCAGGAGGCAGCTGATCAATGTTTCTCTCTATCCCTCTTCCTCTCTGTAAAAAATTCAATAAAATATATTTTTTAAAAAGGTAGTTCCAATAAAATGACGTTAAAAAAAAAATCAACCAGTGAATGCATAAATGGGTGGAACAGCAAACTGATATTTCTCTCTCTTCCTCTTAAAAAAAATTATATACTCGGCCTGCAGGGACTGGGCACGCCCCCCGAGTGAGCCCTCACCGCCAAGTCCAGCTCACTCAGGGCCACCATCTCTGAGTTAAGGCAAAGGCGAGCATAGTGGTGTCTGAACTCCCTGGCCTCCCCGCAGGGGGTCTGCTGCACTGTGGCCCTTGGGATGGATGGATATATATATACACACACACACACACACACACATTTACACATACATACACACACACACACATATATATATAATATACCGGTACATACATATTCTAAGCAACTAGCAGCGTCCGGTACCCGGCAGGCCACCCCTGGAAGTCTATCCCCATCAGCACTGTGGCCCTTCCCTGCCCGAGCCGCCTCTGCCTGATCCATAGAGGTGTGCCTCACGGGTGTGCTATCCTTCGCATCACCCGTCCCGGACCCCCCGACCATGCTGTCATGTGTAACCTTCGCCAGCGCAGATGCCCAGGGCATCTGGGTGCAGGGAGGTGAGGCGGACGTGGCACTGAGGCGTCTGCCCTTCACTGGCAGGTATGGGAGCTGCGGGAGGGTTCTGGCAAGAAGTGGGCAGGGTCACATCCACTCACTGGGAGGGTTGGAGGGGCCAGGAGGAACTCTGCCTTTGCATGGAGTCAGCCCCTGGAGGCAGGGCTTTGGGCCCAGAGCCCAGCAGGCGTCCTCAGAGGCCCTGGACCAAAGCTGTGGAGTGGGACGGGAGCAAGGGTCTCATCTCTGCACGGGTCCCCGAGGGCAGAGATAGGGGTCTCCTTGATGCTAGACCCTCGGCCTCTGGCACAGAGCAGGTAGGAAGAAAACGTGTCAGGACCTGTGGTATCAGTGACTGTCCCCCAACATGACCTGTTTCTGTATCTGTGAAGTGAGGATGCCACCTGCTTTGGGGCTGTCTGGGGCATTTGAATGAGAAGTGGCCATTCCGCACATGTATGTATGTATGTGTACACACACAGGGCATGTATGAGAGGTCCAGCTGCTCACAGGGTTTATGCTCTCCACTGAATGACGGAGAACTTGCTGTGTGCAGGCTCTGGTCTCAGCACTGTGTGTTCATTAACCCCCTGAATTTTGACAACAGATGCACAGAGAGGTCTAGTTACCTGCCCGAGGACACACAGCTAGTGGCAGAGGTGGTGGTTGACACCTGTGATCAATCACAGGTTGATAAACACCAAGAGACTTGAGGCACCCAGGCAGGGGGTAAGAGGGTGAGAGGCTAGGACAGTGGTCGGCAAACTCATTAGTCAACAGAGCCAAATATCAACAGTACAACGATTGATATTTTTTCTGCTCTCTCTCCCTCTCCCTGAAATCAATTAAAAAGAAGGCTTGGATGGTAACCACTCCCACCTCCGCCGGCCACAGACGGGGCTGGAGCTGAGGTGCAGTGAGCGGACCGACCCAGTGTGCTGACTCAGGCCAGACCCACAGCCCTTAGGAAATTCATCTAAATGTTCAGGGATGGAAAACTCATGTAAGGTCTTGAAGCGGTCAAGTCCTTCTAGCAGTGAGGGATTCTGAGGACTTTCCTTGTTCAATCTGCACTTTCTGATTTGACACACTGTGGTCATCTGATGCACTGAATGTAGGAATTGCACCAGCCCCCAGCCCTCCCCTGGCAGCACGGATGCTGGGCCAGCCACAGTCACTAGAGGTCTAGTTACTTGCTAGGGTCTCCCTGCCCCAGACGTGGCCCTTCAGCCCCAACACACTTTTGTTCAGTGCCCGTGGGTGTGGGAGCCCCCAGAGACAAGCTGACAGTTCTAGCGACAGGGCCTGGGTCCCACACACTGAGGCCAGGCGAGGATGAGGAGAGCTGGCTGATGCTTTATTGCTTTAGGGGGACGGGTGCTCAGGAGCTCTTGGTGGGGCGGGCCCGCTTCCTCTTCACCATCACGGGCTTCTGGCTGCGCAGGATGGCGCTGGCCCTGCGGATGGCGGCCATGCGCAGGTCCGGGCGGTACTTGTTCTTGCGGATCATGTGCCGGATGCTGCTCAGGGTGGCCCGGGCGTTCTTGTTGATGGTGGTGCGCACGTAGGAGGTGGCGGGCTTTCGCTGGCCTAGTGGGGGCGAAGGGTCAGTCAGGTGGCCTTGGCCTTTAATACACTCCCAGGTGGGAGGGCACCATGGCATCCTGAGAACCCGAGTGCCACGGCTGTAAGCCTGGTAGGCAGCCAGCTCCATCTCCACACAGATTCCCGGGACAGCCCTGGCTGGTTTGCTCAGCGGATAGAGCGTTGGCCTACAGACTGAAGGGTCACGGGTTTGATTCCAGTCAAGGGCACATGCCATTGTTGTGGGCTCAACCCCAGTAGGGGACGTGCTGGAGGCAGCCAATCAATGGCTCTCTCTCATCATTGATGTTTCTATCTCCCTTCCTCTCTGAAATCAATAAAAATATATTAAAAAAGATTCCCGGGACACTCCACAGGGCCAGGCCACAGGCACTGTACAGGCACCTCCCCATCTCTATGTCTGAGACACAGCAACCCCCACCATCTCACTGGAGCAGACACAGGATGAGCACTTCTGTCCAAAGTCACACACACACACACACACACAGCAGGCACAGAGGTGAGGCGGCACTTGGCACCGTGCTGGCCCATCAGTGACCCTCCAAGCACGGCAGTTGCCTCCTCTCCCTGCCTCAGCCTCCCAGGACCAAGGCACCCACTCTGAACAAGGGTCTGAAAGGCCAAGCCAAGGCCTGGCCCTGACTCAGGGGTGACAGGGAGTCACTGTGGGCCAGGAGTGGGGAGCCTGGTGCACAGGGGTGTCTGGACCCCACTGCCCAGAATTCAGCCAAGGACTCACCTCCATGCCAGGGGCATGGCTGAGTCACTGACCCCAGAGCAGGGCCCACAGTACCTGCCCAGGTCGGTCTAGTTCCTGACAGTCTGGGAAAGGCCACTCGGCAAACCAAGAGGGGCAAGTTTTTAGGACCCGAAACACCAGAATGAGGAGCATGAACACCAAGAAGCTCCCTGGCATCAGGGGGTGGGTGCTCCGGGGCTGCGACCCCGAGAAGGGGAACCTCCTACTGCAGGGCGGGCAGGAGTCCCTGCCATCAGGAGCTGGCAGGCCAAGGCCACGGCTGACACTGAACAGGGAGCTGAAACCCGACCCCAAAGAATCTGGCCTCGCCAGGGACCCGGGAAAAGCTCATTCCTCTTAAAAACCACCGCAAAGAACAGAAGTGGTGGCAGTCCGAGGCCCTGTGACTCTGAACTCCCAGAGCGCCTCCAACACACCCAAATGCCTAGGGGTGCAGTTTATGGCGGCGGATGCTCTCCTTGAGCCCACAGAGGAATGGGGGGTAAGGGGGGTGTCAAACTGCTGTTTCCAACCCAGCCTGTCACTTGCAAGTGGGAGCTAGCAGGAGACTCACCAATTTGCCCAAATTTTCCCACCGGCACTGAGATGGAGACACCCACCCCCAGCTGGGCGGTTTGAAGGCTTTAACCTTAAAACACTGGCTCCTGAGCAACCCTGTAATTTCCTCCTAACCACCAGCACATACAGCGCAGATCTTGTTAATTCCTCCACTTTGCAGAGGACAAAACAAGTGAAAAAGGCCCGGCCAGCGCCCACCGAGGGCGGGATGGCCAAGGGGGGAGCAGCTTCCCAGAGGGAATACCCTGACCCCAGGGGTCCCAGGGGCAGCATTGCTCCCCTCGCCCAACGCTGACCGCTCACCGGATCTCCGCTTCATGATGACCACCACCCCTTTGCCGTCGGGCGCCGGCTCCACGCCCACGGTCTTGCGGTGAATCAGCCCGTTGTAGCGAAAGGAGTTGCGGGCCTTCAGGTTATTGGGTTCCTGGGAAGGGAGAACGCATGGGGGTCGTGAAGAGGGGGGGTCCCGGAGCCCGCGAAATTGCCTCCCCTCAGACCCAGGAGTCCCAGCCCCACGTACGGTGCTGTACGTCTGCTTGTTCCTCTTGATCAGGAAGCTGGAGCAGTTCCGCACGATCATCCATTGCAGGTGGGCAGACATGGCGGCAGCTGCGGGGAGAGGGGCGCGGGGAGGTGTCAGGCCGACGCCGGGCCCCACCAGGACAACCGAGGGAGGATGTGAGCCGGGACCTGGCGGAAGCGGGCACCCTGGGAGCAGACAGCGCCAAGGAACCTGCCAGGCCGGGGCTGGGCGACTTAAGGCGGAGGGACTGAACTTCGGCGCCGAGACTGACTGCGGGGGAGAACGTGAGAACCCACCGCGTCTTCCGGTGGCGGGGCCGGGGGGGGGGGGCAAGGACGCGAGGGGCGCAATGAGAAAAGCCGACAGGGGCAAACACGGGGCAGGGGACGCAAGACGCGGCCACGCGGGCGAGCGCAAGGCCTCCGCTTACCTCCTCACGCTGCGGCAGCCGGAGACGGAAAGAGGCACGCAAGGGGCGGGGCGACGCCTTTAAGGCCGATACGCATTTCCGTTTCCTCTCTGGGAACGCGCGCGTCGCCTCCCGACCCCGCCTCCGAGGCGGCTCGGCAACGTTCGGCTGTTTCCGCCTTCCCGTCGCACAGCGCTCGGAACCTTCGGAACTCTTCGGCCGGAGACCCGAAGGCGGGTTCTCAGACGCTCAGCTGCACCGTTCCGGGACCGCTCGTTTGTTTCCGGAAATTTACGAGTGGGTACAGCCCTTTCGTCAGCGGCCTCTCCTCTAGGACTGCTCACCCAGCGCTTGGCACAGGAGGGGCGCTCAGTAAACATTTGTTTTAGGGTTTATGTTTATGAATGAACACGTTGAGTGCGTGAACTCTTTAAGCCAAGCCCCGGTGCTTCCGGTCTTCTCCGTAAGCTCTCGGCTATTGCCGACGAAGGCTCGCTCGGGCGCCTTCGGAACTCTCCGGAAATGCTCTTCGGAAAGGGTGGCAGCCTTTCTTATTGGCCCCTGCCGGGCTCGGGCTGTTCCGGCACGTTGGGAACCCTTCCGAACCCCGGCAGGCCCCTCATTTCCCCTCTTCTGGGTTCTTTTGGAATACAGTCTTGAAGTGCTTGGTCTAGAGAGAAGCTAGACCTGACTCGTCGCAGACAGCCACGCAGGGGAGCGTGGGTTTCCTCTAAGGGCGAATTGTTTGGAGGAAAAGAGATTGGCCTGGGAAAGCCCTTGGTTCGTTCCTTTGCAGCGGTTCTCAACCCGTGGGTCGCGACCCCTTTGGGGGTGGAACGACCCTTTCACAGGGGTCGCCTAAGACCATCCTGCATATCAGATATTTACATGACGATTCATAACAGTTGCTACAGCCAAAACCGGTTTGGCTCAGTGCATAACAGTTGCTACAGTTATGAAGTAGCAACGAAAATAATTTTATGGTTGGAGGGGTCACAACATGAGGAACTGTATTTAAAGGGCCAGAAGGGTGAGAACCACTGCAGGGGGTCCCATACCTGTCCGCTCAGCCCCCTCCCCATTCTCCCTGTAAGTCCACTAGATTCCACCCCATTAAACTTCCTGGGAGCCTACTTTCTGTTCCTTTCGATCCTGTTTGTTTTCAAGGTCATCTTGAAGGGGCAGGAGCCTTGCCTGACCTGTCTGGGTCCTCAGTCCGCAGCCTCCCCAGCACAGGACCTGGCGGAACTCCTGCTGCACAAAAGCAGCGACCATGCTTTCTGTCACCGCCATGAACATAAGGTTCATGAACCCGAAGGCGGGGTCAGAGTCCTGTGAACGGTCCACCTCTGTGCCTTCCGCTGGGAGTGGCCCCCAGGAGGCTCCAGGGGACGGGCCATGCGTGAGCCCGCGTCCCACAGCTCCTTGGGGTTGAGGGCCTGGTCTGACCCCACCATGCGTGCACGGGAGGCGCCTGGGGGCGGGCGGAGCAGAACAGGGCCCAGGCTTCCCCCGCGCCCTGCCCTGCCCTGCGCTGGCTCCATTACAGCGTCCTCAATGTTGACAACGTGTTGCTTCTGCTCCTTGGGGTGCAGGGGCCCTGGGCCCCCCTAATGCCTCAGCCCCAGGCCCTGCACGGAAACCCCGGCCAGGCCCGGCCCGCAGCCGCCCAGCTCAGATGACCGGATGGCTCGCGGGGCACACCTGGCGCCGTCCCCGACCCCGCCCCTGGCCGGGCGGTACCCGGAAAACTGTCCGCCCGGAGCCAGCGCGGCGAAGCATGGCCATGGCGGCGG
>NW_005876021.1:0-10766 GCF_000147115.1 Myotis lucifugus | reverse complement strand
ACCAGTCGCTATGACTTGCACTGACCACGAGGGGGAAGCTCCTGTTTTGAGTGTCTGCCCCATGGTGGTCAGTGTGTCCCACAGGGGAGCACATACGAAAGCTGAGCTCACAGCTGGCAAATGCAGTGGCAGTGGCAGGAGCCTCTCCCTCCTCTGGGGCAGCACTAAGGATGTCTGACTGACGGCTAAGGCCCCACTCCCCTTTGGGGAGCCAGCAGTCGGACATCCCCCAAGGCTCCCAGACTGCAAGAGGGAGCAGGCCTGGCTGAGGCACACACACACACACCCCCTCCTGAGTACATGAATTCCATGCACAGGGACTCTAGTATAGGATAAAAGGAAAACCTGCCAGAAATTGAAAGATGAAAGATGACATAAATTGTAAAGTGCATCATTACTTTACATCATGTTAAGAAGCTTACAATTAAAAATATGTCAATTAAAATATACCCAATATCTTCTAATCATATCAATTGTGTGACTTAAAATTAAAGGTTTAAAATGTGAAAAAATTCCATCTTAGAATGAATGAAATGTAGAAACTCATGTATAGCATACAATATGCATGATTATGACTGACTGTACATATTATTATTGCTATATGAATATAATTAATGATGTAAGTTTTCATCTGTTTAAATAATTTTCATATTGAAAAGAAGAATCAAGAAATCAACTAATAAATGTGGTGAAGAATTCAGTTATTTATCTTGAATTCATTTAGGAATGCAATTTCAACATTTTTATACCAGGGCCAGACACATGTGAGGCCCTTAATTTGTTTGCTTTTGCCAAGCAGTTTTTTATTGTTGTTGGTTTGTTTGTTTTTAAATATAGCTCTATGATAAGAGCTTTGGTTTAGCTAACCTAGATAGTTACTTTCAGTCTAACAACATAAGGAACCAATAAAATCTCTGTTGTATGTCTATCACTATCAGAAAAAGAATATAGCTAGTCAAAGGAAACTCCTGATTTTTTTATATATACATAAGTTTGAGTTTGAATTATTTATTGTTAGCACTATATTTTCACTCCATTTTGATCATGTACAATGTATAAAAGTTTTTATCTCTAATAAGTTTACCAACTAAAATTCTATCTAATATCACATTTTTTCTGAAACACTTTTGTATATGTATTTATATATTAGATACACATTTTATAATAAAATTCAGCATAATACCTTTTAATTTGTCAAGTTGAATCAAGTGTATATCAAATGATCTTCAGACTTTGCATTTAACAATGAAAACTAACTTTGGTTTTTGGTGTTCTCTAGGATAGATGAGCCCATAATTGTGATCAGGTATCCTGAATTCTGGACTCAATTTATATAAGTGCCAATTTATTTAAGTGCCCATGCCTCTTAAAGTAAACTAAAATAAAATGAGCCCTAGCTGGTTTGGCTCACTGGATAGAGCATCGGCCTGTAGACTCGGGGGTCCCAGGTTCAATTCCTGTCAGGGACATGTACCTTGGTTGTGGGCACATCCCCAGTGGGAGGTGTGCAGGAGGCAGCTGATTGATGTTTCTCTCTCATTGATATTTCTGACTCTTTGTTCCTCTCCTTTCCTCTCTGTAAAAAAAATCAATGAAATATATTTAAAGTAATGAACTGAGCAATTAAAACCCTGGTTGCAAAGAGATTGTCCAATTTTAATATTAATTGTAGCTAACATTAATATTTTATTTATAAAGTATACTACTCAAAATAACTGTATGTTAGGTGCCCGTTTTCCATATTTTACAGATGAGGAAACTAAGTTATACAGTTAGACAGTATTAAGGGCTATATCTTAAACCAATATATTCTGACTATAGGAGTACATTCTTCATGACTTTACTAAGCATATGCTGACTTCATATGCTTAGTAAGCATATACAATATTAGTTCACCTCTCTGTATTATTTGCCCATGAAAATTCTATATGAGAAGATTAAAAGAGTTTATGACAATGTTAACTGTATTTAGATTGTACTCAGTTAAATTATAGGCATGATTAAGAAAATATTTGTGGCTTGAAATTTGAAATTATACTCATAATAAAGTTATTTTGCCTGTTTGTCTCCCCTAAATAATATAATTTAATTTCCCTTTATCAGAATAACATTTTTATAATTAGTGCAATTTGAGATGACCATTTGATTTATAGTTAATTTATTTCATTTACAGATAATTATTGTGTGGTAGGCTAATTTCTAGGATCTATTTTTAAGGCAAGACTTATTAAATCACAAAATTTACAACTTAAATTATCCTTTAGACATACTATTATAATGTTAAAATAAATTTTAAACTTGAGAACAAGTAAAAATATTTATGTTTATAACTCTATATACATAAGAGTGATTCTTCCCCATTTGGTTTTCTGTCTTTTATTCTTTATAAAAATGTTTTTTTTTTATGTCCTATAAAACTACCTTTACTATAGCTTACACTTAAATTGCAGTCAAGTCACTATACTTAGGTAGGAATTTCAGCAGTTGCAACTTCCCCAGGATTTCTAGGCTACTTTTTCTTGTTCTCAACTTTCCTGGCTTTGTATTTTGGGGGTGTTCTAAAAGTTAGTAATGTTATTGGGCCAGAGGTAAAACTGATTTAATCCAAAATACCAAAATTTCTATTTAAGATAGTCATTTATATAAAACACATATATTTTATGCTACCCACAACTAACATTTTGTTTTCTTGTGCTGTCAGAACCCAGTATAGAATGATTTTTCTGAGAGAAGAGACTATGTTTTTTACATTTATTTCAACTGCTCCATGCTTCAAAGCTTCAAAGTCTAGTCATTTTCACATTTACTAAAAACAAGCTTTATTTTAAAATTTCTAAACACTTTACACACACACACACACACACACACACAGAGGAAACAAAAACACATTACTAGTAAGCAACCACACACACACACACACACACACACACAAATATGTCGCACACTAGAAAATTCAAAAAACATTATCCTATATATAATATTAAGGAATCTGGATAAAGAAATATTTTCCATGAATGGAAACATTTTGCTTCAATAAAGATATTCTAACTGAGAAAAAAAATAAAGAGACCTATTGGCTGTTTCCCACAGATACCTTCCAACTCAGATAAGATGAAACTATACTAATCTGAGGAGGCTTTGTGTTGTGAATTAGCAGCATTGAGATTCTGTGGAAAATGGAAAGAGAATACAGAGTTGAGTATTTTGTTATCTCAGGTCAACTCATGTAGAAATGTAGATAAGCAAGAAAATGTAATGAAAAATAAATAAGACAAGGGATTAATACTATCTATTAAACATTAAATGCATTATACATCACCGAATAATTTAAAAAGTTTGGTATTAGAATAACAGAACAGTGACTGAGGATGCCTGCAGACTGGTTTCCATATAGCCTAAAGGGGTGCTGACGGACCGGGCCTACTCTAGAATCCTGGGGGACACTGAAGACAAAAAGGAGAACTGAGCAGCATGCATGGGAAATCAGAAACTTAGTGAATTATATATCTCAATCTTAAGAAAGACTTCTTTGTGATCTTAATAAGACTAGAAAGAAACAAAATATCATAGTAGTTATCATTGGGGTAGAGACCCAATACTTCGTTATTCATTCAAGTATTTTTCAAATTTGGCAAATAAGCATAGAATGCATTCAAATAGGAAAAAGAACGTAAGATAAAATATATGAAAAATTTACTGAGAAGTTTTAAAATAAATTCTATACTTAGGTATAATTTTTTTTTATTCCTACTGTATTTGGAGATAATCATTTTGTGTTATATGTATATCCCCAATATACTGATGAAAGTTGTAAAACATATTTGCAAATTCCTTGACATAATACTCATAAAGAGATGAAGTTTCTCCCTTCTTACTGAATTTAGTAACTTGTTTGTAGCCAATAGAAAGCAGCAGAAGTTATAATCTGTGACTTCTGAACATGTTCTTGTGATATTGCCGTTATGTGAGAAGTCTGACCACCCTGAGGTTGTCAGGCTGGGAAGACCATATTTGGGCACTCAGCTGCAAATGAGCTCACAGTAGGCAGTCAGTATGAACCCCAAACCAAGTAAGTGAGCCATTTTGGAGGTCTGCAGACCCCATCAATATCTGACTGCAACTACATGAAAGACCTCAAGCTAGAATTGCCCATTGAGCCATTCTTGAAACCTGGAGCAAAATAAAGTTATTATTTAAAGATATTAGATTCTGGGGTAAAATGTTATGTAGGACTAGTAGGGACACAGTATTTTATAGGTGGTAATAGTTTTGGTCAATATATATACAGCAGTATTGAAAGGCATACAGCATCAAAAAGTAATGATGAAAAATCAGATACGCCACGAACTCAGGTAAAAAATTAGTACTTTACTCTTTATCCATAGTAGATCTACTGTTTTAATAGGTAGTTCTAGCAATCTTAACTTGTATTAAATAAACAATCACCATTGCAAAATATGTGTTAAATTTTGTTGGTTGTTTTGAGGCTATACAACACATTAATATTGTTCCAAACATGCCCAACTGGTGTGGCTCAGTGATTGAGTGTCAACCTATGAAACAAGAGGTCTTGGTTCAATTCCCGTTCAGGGCACATGTCGGCTTTCAGCCTAGATCCCCAGTGAGGGGGTCATGCAGGAGGCAGCTGATCAATGATTCTCTCTCATCATTGATGTTTCTATCTCCCTCTCCCTTCCTTTCTGAAATAAATATATATATTTGGACTGTCCCCAACACAAACATGTTTTAAAATTAGGCCTTCTTGTAAATTTCACCTTACCACTGAGAAGGCAAGTCAAAAGCAAATAGACCCCCCTTTTGTCTGCACCACTATGACCATGCCCCTGGCTTCTGTAATTCTGCTTGCTTCTTGGCTGATTGACAGTGAGACGTAGGGAGGTCTGCGTGTGTGCACATGTGGCACTCTCTGCCTGCGGTCCAGGGACGTTCCCCTAGGCTCAGGTAAGGCACCGAGTCCTCCATCTGCACTCTAGGCAACAGGCCTTCAGCACAAACTGCAATAGGTGTGGAAAGCCTGCAAAATACCTGGAAGCTTAGCACGTAAAGTAGAAAGAATGTCTAGAATGTGTGTGCGTGCCATACATGGGAGACAAAGAACCTGGGGATGTATATAAGGCAAAACCCTGCTGTGTTTGGTGCTCAGCCTTTGGAGGGGACTCCACTGGGCCATCACCGGTGTGAATAAACAGTCCTTTTCTGAACCTCTGAGTGCATTTAGTTTGTTGCTTCCCACTGACCTTATTTCTGCCACTTACTTTATTAGTCAGGGACAGTTATTTAACTGTGGGGAAAGTCTATAGGAGGAATCTCCAAAAGGTCGGAGGCCTCTAGGTGGTCCTTGCCAAAGGCAGCAGACCCTGCCTTGACTTTTCCAAAAAAGTCCAAGCCCCTGGGTGTTTTACTGGAACCTTTATGTTTAGTCTTTAGATGTCCTTGCTTAAAGGACACTGCAGATACATGTGTCTTCTCAAGGATGCTTACCCTTCTGATAGTATCTAATAGTTAACTTTAGTTCAAGCTGTTGTTACAATAAAAGCCTAAGGAGGCAGGCCAACGGGGCTGTTTGGTTTCTCAAGCCAAGCAGTCCCTTAGCCCTGTCTTTCACAGAAATGTGTGTCAGCATAATCATTCCTCCGTCACTCAGGGTCTGCAGGTCAACCTCAGCATTTAACCATATCAGAGAATCAAGTTTCTCATATGAAAATCATTGATAATTGTAAGAATTAAACAAAATCACATATATTAAGCACTTAGCATTGTGACTACTATATAGAATATGTTTAATAATTGCTAGTTATTATTTTTATTTTCATGAAGTAATCTATATTATTTCTAATTATTTCCCAAAACCATAAAACTTTTATTAAATTATAACATGTTTCTCTTCTCACATGGAGAGTATTCAGTTTGAACACTGCCATCATTGAATCTCTGATGTGGTAGAGAAGCTGAAAATTTTTGATTGAAGTTATTGGGGTGATATTGGTTAACAAAATTATATGTTTCAGGTGTACAAATTTATAATACATCATCTTTGTATTATATAGTGTGTTCATCACCCTAAGTAAAGTTTTCTTCCATCACCATTATGAATGAAAAGGGACCACATACTAACCTGATTAGTTCGGGGAAGGCCTGTGTGGCAGGCTTGCAAACTCAGAGACCTAAAGTTACCAAAAAGGATGGTCTCAAATTAAAACTTTTTAAGTTAAAACGCAGTTTATGGTGAGTTGTCATGTCCTAGGCTGGTATCTTCCCTGACAAAGGTCAATCTTTACCTTAACTGAGCCTATTGTCTTTTTGCATCTATGATATTATCATTGAAACATCAAAGTAATTTTCTTTTTCCTGGACCCCTCAAAGCACAGGCACCACTCTGCGAAGACCACAGATACCCTTATTGTTCTTGAGTTAACTGTTAACTATCCTACACCCACCTAAGTAAAAGAATATGTGTCTATCATTTAACTTTTTATCCAATCCCAGAGGTTTCCCCACTTTGCTTTCTCCCACCTCCCTTTCTACCACCAATGGATTTCATGTAACCCATTTACATCTCTTCAGATTGTGATATATAAAGCAAGATGCAAAACTGCTATTCTCTGGAGCATTATCTCAATCCTTTGAGATTTTTTGCTTCCCAGCAATTGTCAACAGTTTGACTCAAATAAACACAAAAAAATTCTTTACAGTTTGAATGCTTCTTATGTTAAAATTACTTGACGTAGTTGGCAGAATCCCAAAGGAGCTCACCCAGGAACACCCCACAGACCCGGACCTGGTGCTATGATGAGCAAAGGGTCCACTGAGCCCACCAGTTCCCTGCCCACTGGGTGAACTTGTGTGACTTGTCTCTTGGACCCAGAACCTTGCCTTGATTTTGTAGAGGGTATGACTTTATTTGAGCTGTATTTTTAAGTCCTCAAGGTGGAACTAAGGTTAACAGAACCCATGCTAAGGTGAGACAGAAGGAAAAAAAATGGGTGACTGGCTTTGATTTCAGTTTTTTTTTTAATTACAGTTGCTTTCTGAGAGTCTGAGCAAAAAAGCCTTCACCTAAGTGAGAGCTGAACTCATTCAGCTCTGAAGATAAAGAGGCACATCCTCCCTCTAGCCTGAATCTCAGGTATTCTGAGGTGACTAAGAACCTTTGTAGAGGAGTCAGAGGTCATTCCTTATGATGGACAGGAGCCCCCTAGGGAAGTTCTAACTCAACTGTAAGGAAGCTCACAGGCTCATCCAGGGGACTCCCATAAGGCTTGGTCTGCCAGCATCCCGAGCCCTTGCAGTTGTTTTATACAACCAGGAGAGAAACTGAGACACCTAAGAGGGTTGAATGCGACTCAAGGAATTGAATGAGAGCCTCATGGAGCTCAACTCATATGCGGCACACTTTGACCTACTACATAATATCCCTAGAAAATGTCCTCAGACTCTGCAGATATGAAAAAAACAAACAACAACAACAAAAAAAAACCCACAACCCTAAAATTAACATGGGAAAGTGTGCCGGAAACTTCCAAACCCCAGCCTTCATTTAATAGTCTTGATAGGAAGCCTTTACTTGCAAGTGCTTTACAGAAATAGGAAGATTTAACTAGAAAACATCAACTTAAAAATAGCCAAAATGCAGTTGTCTTTGGAAACATAAATTAATATTTTGCATGAAAAATTAGAAAAATGCTGGCTCTGAAATTAAACTAAATGAATGTGAAGCATATCTTGATTTGGAAATTAGAAGCTTCTAAGGAGAAGCATAGATAAATTCTTTTTTAAAAATAAATTAAGACATTTTAGAGACTGTCTCTGAACTATTCTGAAGCTAGGAAATGCCTACACCCCATTTTCCCCCTTCTATATTTCTTACACTACGTCCTTTGTTTTCTGAACTTCCTTCTAGACTTGCCCTTTCCCCTCCTTTCTTCCTTCTCCTTCTGTCTCCTCCATTTCACTGACTTAAGGGAAAATGAGAATAGGAATTCTAACAACTCCCCTGGAAAAAAACATTGGTCTCATCTAAAGAGGAACCTGACTTTATCTGGGATAAATTTGTGATGAATTCACAAAAATATTAACTGTTAGAATATGTAGTAGCTATTGTGACCTATTCCAATTAATACGCCTAATATTTTCTGAGAGTTAAGCAACAGAATTACTAAATAGGAGGCTGAAATTGTAAACTAGTAGGAGGCTGTTTTTACTGTAAAAATCCAGGTCACCATAAGAAAGATTGTAGAAAACTAAAATGGGATTTTAGTTTTAAAACAGAAGTAAACATAGGGCTGCTCTGAGGACTATGAGAAGGTATTTCCCCTTCTCCTTACTAATACTTTATGAGAAATTGAAATTATCATGAAAGGGGAAGTTACTAAGGCCATTGTAAATACTGGGGTTACTTTATCCCTTCGTAATCCCCACCCAACTAAGTTTCCCTACCTCAGAGTAAAGCTTTTGTGCAAATGGTAGGGGTACCTTCCCAACCAATGACTGTCTTAAAATCACAACATGTCCCTTTCAACTAGGGAATGTTACAAGGAAACATATATTTTTACTGGTCAAATCAGCCCCAATTTACCTGATAGTGAAAGGAATTTGGAGATAGGAGAGGCAGTTAGGGAAAGGGGGTCCATAAGAGAGTTATGCATATGTGACGGGCAGAGATAGCTCCAAGCCACCAGAATGTTTTCAAGAATGTTACAAGATAAGGGGAAGAAGAAGGGGGGGGCACTGGGTGAGGTCTGAAACTTTGAAACTGATACCATACAGGGAAGAGGGGAAAAGTGGCCAATTAGGAAAGCACAGGGGACATAAATTACGGAAGGGTCCAATTAGAAAGTGGCATGAACAGACAAAGAGCTGCCAGCATTTATAAACCTGAAGACAAAGACACTCACTGAACTGATTTTTTTCCCCATTTTATAGAGAGAGCAGGTTTTTCCCAATTTGGGGACCCCTCCCCAGGAGGAGCTTGCATACGCTTGCAATAAACTCCCACACTTTTGCTTAAAATCTTTTAGTCTGTGAATTTATTCTTCAAGCTTTGTGAGAAAAGAACCTGTGAGGAGAGTCCCAGCTTGCCATTCAGGGTATCAATAGGGAGAGATTTTCTTGAAACCTATGATGCCCACATATGCTTTTGCCAGGAGGATAATATGTATTTAAAACAAAATGAACCATATACTGAACCAAAAGGAAAATGATTATTTTATTTTATTTTATTTTATTTTTTTTTACTTAAGTATATTTTTATTCTACTTTGTATCAATGCCACACACACACACACACACACACACACATACACAGAAATTGTTTAAATCACTTAATAAGATATAACATTCCATGTTTTAATATTAATAACAATAACATAAATGATCATTTCCTGAGTTAACAGTGCAATGTAAAATTTAGTCTGTATTGCTAAGACATTTTACAGCATAGAAACATGATCCAAATGATCATTTACTTTATCATGTCATAAAACACAAGAGCTCATCGTAGAACAGTGAGACAATTTAAACGGTAAGAAACCTTGTGACTCATAACAAACAACCTGCATGTGTTTGTTGTCATGATTGACTTTCCAGGTCAAATATCAGTAGTAAAATAAGTTATGGTATAAAATAAAGTCAACAGGTTTTCCATAGTGACGGAACATTTGATTTCATTTAAGAAACAAGCCTGGAGTCCGGTTAACCTCTTAGTATATACAAAAATGTTGTCTTAAAAAAACCCTAAGCCATCACAAATTTAGATAAAACAGTTGAGTAAAAGACGACAGCTCTTCATTATGCAGTAAAACCATGGATCTCATCTTTGGAAAAGTTAAGATCATGCAGCATCCTCATTCCTTGTTCTGTAAATGGCATTGGTCCACAAATGCAGACGAGAACTTTGGATTTGTCTGAACTTCTTTTCAAAAATTCAGAAAGAAGATCTAATGAAATGTGTCCCCTTTTCCCATTCCATTCAGAAGTAGGTTTTGAGAGAACAAATTCAACATCAAATCTTTTATCTTTAAATGCTAATTTCTCCAATTGGCTTCTCCAAATTATATCATCCTCTGTTTTATTGAAGAACATCAGCTTCACCTTCCTGAGACTGGATATATTGGTCAAAGCATAATTCAGTATTTTAACCATTGGTGTGAAGCCTGTTCCAGCTGCCAATAAAAAGAGATCTTCCAATTCTTGGAACTGGGATATTTTAAAATTGCCTTCAGGATTGCTTACGGAAACAAAATCTCCAATCTGAAGATGATCAAGCTCTGGTGTAAAGAGTCCAGCAGGATAGATTTTGATCAGAAAGTAGATGTATTTATTATTGGGAATAACTGGTTCCTTAAACTCTGAGAGTAAGGAAGCAGATACAGGTGTATATGGCTTCACTATTTCAGTACCTGCAATAGTTAGCTTGAGGTAAACATGTTGCCCAATTGGCACCTGAAGGTGAGTGCTTGGTGGCAGCATCAAGCAGAAAAGCTTCGTATCATGAGTGGCATCTTCCTTGGAAATTAACTGGCACTTTCTGTAGTACAAACCTGTATCTTTCTTGGGAATAAGTGAATTATGATTCTCCAGGGGATGACCAAGACATTGCCAAGAAGTATTCTCTTTTTTCTTTAGGACAATCTCTATCTTTCCCACCTTTGCAACAACCCGCAAAGGAAAAATTTTCCTGAATTGCCTGGCTTAGCCCAAATTTTTTAAAGATTTGAAAAAACCCCGAGGAAAGTTTCTCCCCAAAAG
>NW_005876020.1:3978-10871 GCF_000147115.1 Myotis lucifugus | reverse complement strand
GGTGTCCCTGCTTGAAATGAGTCCTCAGCATCCAGAGAGCTGCGTCAGGCTCCTTCAGTCAAGAAGGTGCCCAGGCCCCTCCTAATATGAGGGCTTTTCCCTGAGTTCACTGCATAGTGAGCACCCGTTAGAAGTGATCGCTTGCAAACTACTGGGTCCCTGGCCACAGACCTGCTCTGCTCCCAGCACCCTCGGCTCGGCCTCTGTTCTTCTAGTCTGTGTTATTCTATTCCCATAGCTGTCCCCCAGCCCCGCAAACTCATGGCCCAGCTATCCCAGGGCTGGGGATGACTCTGCTTGGAGCAGGCTCAGGAAGCCTGCCCACTCCCTGGCCTCCTGCTGACACTTTCAAATGCAAAACCCTCATCAGATCATCCCCAGGGTACCAGGTCCCCACTCTTCTAGTTTGCACCTGTCCAACCTCTGCTGGTAATTTTTAGCAGCTGCATTATAGAGAGCCCACTTCAGGCTACAAACTCTCACTTCTACCCAAAAAGTACAGTGCGGTTTCCCATGTCAACTATCCTTGGTTTCCCATGTCAACCATCCTTGGTAGATGTTGAGCCCCCTGTAGATGAGCAGACGAATCCAGGAGAACAGTGAACAGCAGCATCACCCCGGGGAGCTGGGACAGTACCCAGTGGTCACTGTGGCCATGGCCCTCTGTCCCACACAGGCCAGCCATTCCCGATCACAAGGAAGGACAGTCCCAACAGCACAGCACCGAGAACCCACAAGATGCGTCTCAGATGACTTGACTTCAAAACCACAAGGTTTCCAGCACCAAGGCTCTTCCTCCTGCCCTCATTTCTGGCAGCTTCCAAGGCCCTGTACACCAGCATCCCTTAATCACCCACTTCCCAGTGAATCCCACTCATTAGCCAGGTATGGCAGTCTTCCATGGCTGAGCGCTGCCTTCTCCAGCTCCCCTCATGCCACTCCCTGCACCTTCCCTGCAACCAGAAAACGCGAAGCTCCACCTTCACGTTCCCCCCGCACCCCCCCCCCCCGCCAGTTCCCCACACACACTGGCTAGCCTTCTCCCCATCCATGTCAGCAGCAGAACTCCAACTCCCATCACCACGCTTCCTTCCATTTCCAGGAAGCTCCTCAACATCTGTCTGTGTGCACACAGCTCTGCTCTCATCCCATCAACCCTTTTGGTTCCTGGAGACCAGGTAACTGGTTCTGTGTACCTCCCAGGGCCAGGCCTGTCAGCAAAGGCAATGTGGGCAGAGGGAGGACAGCCACTGTGCACCAACAACCCACTCTTTAGCCCATTAAGGGAAAAACTGACACAGAAAGGGCTCAGCCTGTGATCTGAAGTCCTTCCCTAGGAACCTCTCTTTATCACTGTTGTATTTTTCAAAGTGAACTTGATCCCAAAAGCAGATTAACAAGCGCCTGGCAGGGGGAAGTGTCTCTGTAAAGCCAACAAAGCCAACCACCCCTATTTGCAGAAATCTGGAACCATTCCCTTCCCGGGAAAATGAGAAGGATGTGCTGGTAAGATGGTCTGTCCCCTTGCCTGGGACACCAATGTGCCCAGAGGGTTCTCTGCTGCCCAGAATGGCGCGGTCTAGTCACGGAGCTGGAAGCCACGACCCCTCTGTTGACGGGCGTCCATCAGCCCACACCCCTCACACGTACTGCCACTGCTGCTCCTGGTGCTGGTCCTTGTTCTCCACGTCCTCCTGGAGAAGCCTCTGGTTCTGCTCTTCCAAACTTTGGTTTTGGCTCTGCAGGTGACGGTTTTCTCCCTCCAAGTTGCCCTTGAGGTGGGAGAGCAGCTAAAACACAGATGGACAATGTCTCAAACACCACATGCTCCCCTGATTCCACTGCTGGGAATCTACTTCCAAAAGGAGAAAAAGGTCACATGCACAAAGATGGTCATTTTGGTATAATCTACGTCAGCTGGCATGACCAATACGGCCAGTGATATGGGGATGGCCAAGCCTTCTGCCACTGCACCATTCAATCAGGCAGCCACTGGCCACGTGTGGCAGCTGAGCACTGAAAATACAGCCAGTCTGAGCTGAGGTATAAGTGCAAAATATATAATAGGTTCTGAGGACTTAATAACAATTAAAATTAATGTAAAGTATCTCATTAATAAGCTGCTTGGTGTGTGTGGCTCAGTAGGTTGAGTGTCCCATTCACCAAGAAATCACCGGTGTAATTCCTGATCTGTGGCAAGAAGGCATACTCAGCCCCAGGGTGCCTTATGTGCCATACCAGCTCAGCCTGGTTCAGTGACCCTGAGAGGGGGTGGTGAAGGATTAAGAAAAGACAGCAAGAGAATGAAAGCTGGGTCTCAGTGGGACGCTGCTCCTTTGACGTAGAGACAGTGCCAGCGCCCACAATCCATATCATTTTATAGCAGATGCCACGAGGCAAAGTAAGGGTGTGATCAAGATGTTTACAACATTCTCGTGGGTTTCAGTCCTACTCAACTACATGCACCTGAACTCTATCACTCAGGCATGTGGGGCCACGTGTTCAGACCATAGGTTAAAGCTTACCACTCTAGCTGTTGGCTATAATGTGCTGGGAAGGCTCTGCCCTCCAAGCTGGGACTTGCACATGGCAATGAGAGGTCCGTGCCCTCTCATCAATCCAAGGCTTGAACCCATCCAAACACTGTAGCCACACCCCACACTGATCAAGGCACATGCCTGGGTTGCTGGCTCCATTCCCCAGTTGAGGGCATGCAGGAGGCAAATGACGGATGTTTCTCTCAAAAAATCAATTAAAAAACATATTATTTTTAAAAATCTCATTAATAAGCTTTTGGGGTTACATGTGATATTTTAGATATAAGGGTTCAATAAAATAGACCCCTACATTAATCCCACCTGATTCCTTTTACTTTTTGAATGTGGCTACTAGAAAGCTGAGTGTTACATGTGGTGGCCTGCATTACATTCCTACTGGACATCTCTGCTCTAGGCAGGGTTGGCACGCTTTTCCGGTAAAGAACGAGGTGCTAAATACGTTAGGCTTTCCAGGCCGACAGTGGTCTCTGTTGCAACTGTTCAACCCTGTTATTACAGCAGGAAAGGAGCCAGAGAAACAATGCACACGCATGGGTGTGTCTGTGTTTAAAAAAAAAAAAAACAAACCAAAAATCTTAACTCATGGACACCAACATTTAAATTTCATGTCACTTTCACTTGCCCCCAAATATTATCCTGCTTTTGATTTTCCCCAGCCATTAAAAACTGTGAAAGCTACTCTTGGTTCTCAGCCATACACAAACAGGCGTGAAGCTGGACCTGAATTTTGGGCTGAGGGTGGCCAGCTCCTGCTCTAGAATATCATCGCGTTTGGTGTAGCAGGAAGTCCCAAGCTTTGGCTTCAGACAAACGGGGTTCCAACCCGCTACTTCAAGGGACAAGGATGGGAACCCCAGCTCACACGATCATTGTGAGAATTAAATGAGATGACACAGAGAGCAGAGTGCTCAGCCGAGAGGACGGAGATACAACGGTACTTGGCTGTTTCCATGCACCGCCCTGACCCTGCAAAAAGCAAAGATCAGGTGAAAGGTGTTCTGTAGCACACCCCTGCCAGTCCTGGTGTTCATCCCAGTCAACTGCCTCTGGCTTCCTCTCTGCCTCTGTGTGACATTCACACACACCTTTTGAGCAGAGATGCCAATGAGGACCCATTCCCACCTGGTGGAGCCCAAGGCGTCAGCCCAGGGAACAGGCCCACTCAGGGGCCTGGGGCCTCCAGCTCTGGCCTCACCTGGCAGTGGTTGCCCAGCTCGGTCAGCGAGATGTCCCTGCTCTGGAGCTCCTCCCTGAGCCAGTTGCACTGGTCCTGCCAGCAGTTCACCTCCAGCTGGGTGTCCTTCAGGGAGGTCTGCAGCTTCTTGCTGTGCACCTGCAGCTCCTCCTGCTGCCCCTTCAGCCCCTTATACCGGGCCTGCCAGCGGTTCTTCTCCAGCTGCATTTCATTAAGGGAGGTCTGCAGCTCGTTGTTGTAGCTCTGCAGCTCTTCCTGCTCCTTCCTCAGCCAGTCGCACTGGGCCTGCCAGCAGTTCACCTGCAGCTGGGTGTCACTCAGCGAGGTCTGCAGCTTCTTGCTGTGCGTCTGCAGCTCCTCCTGCTCCCTCTTCAGCTGCTGGTGCAGGGAATTGGCCCTGGGGGTGGAGAGACACAGGGTCAAGGGCTGAGGCACACTCCCAGGCTCTGTCCCAGTTGTGCAACCTTAATCAAAACAGCAACCTCTCTGGCCCTCAGTTTTTTTCATGTGTTAATGAAGGGTTGAACAAAATCAGCGGTTTTCAAACTGTGTTCATTGGGGTTCTAGGAGGCTACCCCAGCTGCCCCACTGGGAGTTGGGGGAGAAGGACAGGCAGGCTCGGACACCATTACAACAGAGCATCCCTGTAAAAGTCCTTTCTATGTGAGGCTTTGGCACATCTGCCTACTTAGAAAAAGAGTTCTTATATTGAGACACTTAAACACTGAATCAGAACATTTCTGCTCTAAGACTCTATGTCTATATCCAGCTCTTCTCCCCAAAATCAAACCCCTTTCTAATTTCAACTACTGAGATAAATAAAATAGGAGATTCTGGAGTGTTACCTAAATCCACTGAAATTATCATCATCATCATCATTACCAGACTGGGATTCCTGGGGAAGATTTATACCAAAAAGCTCATATGACCAGAGGCTCATGGACTCAATTTGAACACAGGTGTGTGAAATTTGGCCCACACAGCTTTTTAAAAAAATTTTAACATTTACTTATTTTATTCTATTTTATTTCATTTTAAAGTGTGTGTGGTTTTATTAATTCAAGTCTCTCCAATAGGGTCAACTAAAAAAATAAAATAACATAAAGAAAGGAAACAGAACAAGATAAAAAGATTCTCTGTTGTGGTTCTGTAAGTACTTGCCGGTTTAGGTTTAAGGGCCCCTGGCTTCAGACATGTTTCCAGGTCCTCCCACTCAGCGGTTCTCAACCTGTGGGTCGGGACCCTTTCACAAGGGTCGCCTAATATCATCGGAAACACTCATATAGCATGTCCCAAAATTCACGCAAGATTTGCAATTGAATTGAGTTGCAAATCTTGCGTGAATTTTGGGACACCCTATATAATTACATATTGTTTTTGTGATTAATCACTATGCTTTAATTATGTTCAATTTGTAACAGTGGAATTGGGGTCACCACAACATGAGGAACTGTATTAAAGGATCATGGCATTAGGAAGGTTGAGAACCACTGCCCCTGGTCCTCTGTCCTGCCCAAATAAAGCAGATATTTTTGTAAAACAAACACAACAAAAAATTATTGTATCAGCATTCCAAAATTTTAAGTTTCCCATCAACATTCAGATATCTTCTCAGAAAAGAAAAAAAGCATAAAGAAGGGTGACCTGGCAGCCTGGCCTGCCTCCCAACTGACAGCCTCTAACTGGGGTGTATTCTCCACCAGGACCTGGTCTATCACTGACTCTCCTTCCCCACCTGCTGGACCTGCCCGGCCACTGCAGGCAGCTGAGTTTACAGCCCCACAGCACATGTTAAATAAGGGCTGTGGGAAGGAAGGCTTCATGTGGTCACGTCTCTGGGTTGAGGCAAGACCTGGATTTGAATCCTGCCTGTGCCACTAACTAGGAGCATTGACCTTGAACAAGTGGTTTAATCTCCCTGAGCCTGTTTTCTCCTCTGTTGCTGTGGTTTTTTTAAAGGATAACAATAGCTCAATCAATTATCATGAATCGCAGTATAATGTGAATACTGAACCTGTTCCCACCGGTTCTTGGGAGTCTCTGGTCACATTGTGTCAGCTGATCAAGACACAAAGACGCCTCCTGTAATACACTCAGAGCCAACAGCACCATACCTGGGGCCAAATGACCCTTGAGTGTCACTCGTACATTCCCCGTAAGGCCCAGCGCAGCCTTGCACTTGGGAACACTAGACAGCACTTCAGCACTCCATTTGGGAGCCATTTCAAACAGCGAAATCATCCCCAAAACGCACAAAAATGAATACCATGGCACTCAATGGCCCATGAAGAGGAGGATGGTAGGTGAGAGCTGAAAAAAGCCTGGGGTCAAAGGCCTTGTTCAACCTCAGCTGCAAATGTGCACATCAGGCGACTCCAGTATCTCCCACTCTGGGCACGTCCATGACAGGCCACGGGCACTGATTTGGGGGTCACCAGTACATTTCAGCCAGGAGGTGAATTCACAAATGGGAATGCATGGATGCTGAGGACCAAGCCTCCCTCCCTCACGGGATCGCTGGTGTTAGAGGATGCAGGTGCCCCTGCCCAACAGTCATCAGCATCATAACTGTGGGAGGGGAGGTTGTCCAAACCTAGACAATGCCCCATCCCAGCTGCCGAGTCCTTCCTTCCAGCCACCAGCTGGAGTCCCCTTTACCTCGTTACCCACCAGCTGCGTCCAGGGCAGGGTTGGTAAAAATGCACCATCACCAGGGGTCTCACTTGAGCTCAGCTCAGCGGGTGCTGAGTGAGTGGGTCTGACTGACATCTGGGCAGAGGCGCTGCAGGGGGCCTGGCGGTTACCTGTCCAGCTCTCGCTGCAGCCTCTGGTTCTCCTCGGCGGCCATGGCGCTCGTCCTCTGCTCCTGCTGCAGAGCCTCCCGCTCGGTGGTCAAGAGTGTCCCCAGCTGCTCCAGCGCAGCCTTATGTTGGAGCTGGTCCTTGTATCTGTTGAAGGGAAACACACCCACTAGGAATGGGCACCCAGGGAGACTTCAAAGCCTGGGTGAGCGGCTTCTCTCTGCAGAGCTGAGGGAGAGTGTGATGGATAGGGGATGGAGCTGGACAGAGAGAAGGACAGACACTGGGCCAGCTCTGGGGGTCTCTTCAACCCAGGAGCAGAGCGCCCCTCCTCCCACC
>NW_005876020.1:0-3878 GCF_000147115.1 Myotis lucifugus | reverse complement strand
AACAAAAACACTGGTTTTCTGAACTCCACACCGTCTGAAAAAACAACTGCACATACAGCGGAATTCCACTGCCCATAACAGCTGATCCCCCTCACCGGGCCCTGGGTGAGCCCTCCGCCCCAGCTCAGGAACACAACTCTTCCTGCTCTGAGCCAGGCAGCCTGGGGGCCAGAGGCTTGCCTGGTGGGGCCCAAGCAGTCACCAGGGGCAGCTGCACACCCTGCTCCTCAAGGCAACCCCAGTCCAGCCTTTGCCCTCGCTCTCCCAAAGCCTCCCCCTCAGCTCGAGCTTTTATTTCCTTCCTGTCTCAGTCTGCAGAGGGTCCCGCACAGCCTCTCTGGAGGGCAGCAGAGCACAAGAGGGAGCCCCTGACCAGCCCCAGGCTGTCCCTCCTCCTGTAGGAACCTTCCCTGTTCAGGGTGACTCGGGGGGACCCCCCAGGTCCAAGGTGGAGACTGAGTCATCACCTTCCAATCTTCCCCAGGCAGGCAATTCCCTTTCCAGAGGCCCTTCCTGAGGTGTCCACACCCAGAGAAAGGCTGACAGAGACCACCCAGGTTCCATGGTTTCAGCCCCTGCCCTCAGCCCTCCATCCCCGCCCCTCCTCCCCCGACCCCATATCAGCTGTACTTGTACCCTCTGCCTGGAGCCAAGACCTGTGGGGACTCAAACTCAGACACCTGCTCGGGTGGCTGTTGGAAGACAAACATTCCTTTCTGTGGCCTTTAGCCATGGGTGGAGACTGCCAGGACAGGACGTGGGATGGGGAAGGGGGGGGTGGGGGCTCTGCTGGGCTTTCAGGGCGGCGATCTTTCTCATCCAGGTTTGAGAAACAGGGCTATGGACCATTAGGGTCCCCACCTCCTGCTTCCCTGTTGTGTCTTGGAAAAGCACAGGATCAAGCATATCGCAACCATTAGTAACGACCCTCCGGCAGGGCAGAAACTGTGAGTCCTACTCCCCACTGAATCCTGGGTACGAGGCTGGACCCCCAGTACATGTGCACCAGGGGAAGGAAGGAGTGAGTGTCCCAGTCAAGTGTCAGGTGAAATGAATACAGAGCCCCCGGCCTGTGTTCCAGGCACCTCCACCTCCAACTTGCAGCCATGCTGCAGACACACCAAGGGCCTCCAGCTATCTGTCCAACCAGCAAAAACCACTGAATCACACAGTCGGTCTACCAAGCAAGGAGTCACAGGCAGAACAATGAACTCCTCCCTCAGAGCAGTCAAATGCCACCTGCACAAACCTTCCCATGTGAACAGACATAAGACTATATCCACACGGTTATCATAGGGCATTGAAGGTAAGGTCCGCAGCGCCTTTTGCGGGGTAGGCACCACAGTAGGCTCCCATCAGTAGTCAGCTGGGTGCATTCCAACCACGTTAGACAGCACCACGCGCGCAGTGGGTGCTCACTAAGCGTCTCGTGAACACAGGATGGGTGTGGAGGAGACAGTGAGGGAGATGCCACGAGGCAGAAGATACTCATTCTGGTGGGAAGGAATGAGAGTCCAGCCTTGAACAAGGACATGTTCAAGGACATGTCTTATAGGAGCAGACATCTCGGCACCCGGAAGGAAGGGAATCTGGGTGGAGAAAGGGGTGGAAGGCTCTGCAGAGAGTCCACAGGCAGCACTGGGTGAGTGCGTAAATGAACGTCATTGCCCCCAAGTTCATGCAGCAGCAGGCGCCCTCCACAGGCTCTGCAGGCTCAGCGCCCTCCCTGGACCCTGTGATGCCAAATCCCTGCACTTCAGCTGCTCCCAGGGAAGTCCCAGCCTTTGCCTGGCATCTGCTGAGGCAGAGGCAAGGGAAGTACTCAGCAGGGACAACTCACAAGCACAGAAAGTGGACAGCTCCCTCCTGCACTGCTCCAAGTGTGGGAGAGCCTCTCTTTATCACATCTCTCCCACTCTCCCCCCCCCCCACCTTGGAGTTCTCTGTACATCTCACTTCCCCCAGGCTCTGGGTCCCGCTGCAACTCCCGGGGCCACTGAAATCAGGTATCTGCCGGGCAGGAGCTCAGCCGAAGTTGGCTGACTACATGCACACAAAGCCCTGATTTGGCAAAAGCTCAAAGTTAAGATTTATGCATTTAAGGTACATCATTATTACTTTAAAAAAAAGGTGTATGAAGAGTCAGAGGTAAAGGTGACATAAGAATGGCAGAGTATTGGTAATGCTGCTGCAGGTGATGGGAACACGGGGTTTTTGCTATACTATTCCGTACACGTCCATATATTCAAAAGTTTCCAAAATTAAAAGTAAAAAAAGAAATTCAGAAGCCCAGACTTAGAGACTTGGACAGGGAAAAGGCCTGGGGACCTCGGTAAGGCACGCCCCTGAACATTGGCAGCTGTGGTGACTTCCCGTCCTTGTCCTTGGTTTGGAGAGAAAAGGAAGAGGGGGTAGGAATGCCCAGGGGAGCTGGGTCCCCAATGCTGACACCTGGTTTCCCTGAGCCGGGATTAGTGCACACACCCTTCTCCCCTGGGGGACCCTCCTGCCCCTCAGTCTCCAGCCGCACCAACTCCACATCGCTGAGGGAAATGGTGGATTTACTTCTCTTCACTGTGAAGCAGCGGGACCAGAGGAAACATGAGGGAACAGAGTGAAGGGGGGACAGGAGCCCGGGGAACCTGTCAGTCACCCCCAGCCGCAGGCACCCACCTGTCACTGAGCACCTTGCTCTCCAGCTCCAGGGTCCGTCGCAGCAGTGTCTTCTGGCGGCTGTACTCATCCATGAGGGCCTCGTGTTCCCCAGACAGGTGCTCATGGAGCGCGCCCAGGCACGCGTGTTCCCGCTGCAGGGCCTCGTGGGCTGCCGCCAGCTGCTGGTGCTGGAGCTGCGTGTTCTTCTCTATGAGCGCAGTGAGCGAGGCGCTCTGGGGGCTCAGAGTGGAATTTTCCACCTTCCAGGAGGGAGAAGGGGATGATCCTCACCAGGTTCAGGCCCAGGGGGACCACAAACTCCGGGTCCCTGGATCCCCACATCCTCCCACACAGGGAAGGGCCAAGAGAAGGTCAAGTTTTGACACAAAAATAGCAGGACCCTCGGGACTGGCAAAACCCAGCCGTGCTGAGGACAGTTCTACCTGCACTCAAGGAACTGCTCTGGGAAGGCCCACGGCAGAAACAGACTGTCACATGGGCCTAAGCTTAGTCCTGGGCACCTGTCTACACATGTGACTTTTCTTGAGCAATTTATGCCCTTTCTCTGGATAACCTCCTTGGGTACCCTCTCTGACCACTTTGAAAAGTACATGGAAATTCAGTAAGGACATAGAGAACCTGAACAGCAATACCAACCCAATTAACCAATATTTTCACAACACCCATCCAACCGCATTCAAACCACCAGAGAGTTGACCAGGGAGGAATGCGTCCTAACGCATTCTGAGGCCAGAATTACCTGCTGTCCAGCTGCATGTCCCGCTCCAGACCCTCAGGCTGCAGGGTGTCCAGAGACGTCTGCAGCCTCTGGTTCTCCAGCAACAGGTCCTGACTTTCCCGCTACAGGGCGTGGAACCTTTCGGGGGCCGTCGTCAGGGCCCTGACCCTCCATGGCCAGCTTCTCATTCTCCTCCTGCAGCCGATGCAGCTCCTGCTCTAGCTCCTGCGCCCGTGCCGCCTGCTCCTTCACCTGCTCCAGATCCTGGTGCAGCTGCTGCCGCTCCCACTCCAGCTTGCTGACTCTGCTGCTGGTCTCCATCACTGTCTGGTGGAGGACTTTGTTCTCATTCTCCATGTCCCGCAAGCAGGCCTCACTGCTGGCCTGTGAACTCTCCCGTAGCGAAAGCACCACTTGTTCAAGATCCTTGATCTGCACGGAAAACACAATGGAAAGGACACAGGCGTGATTTCGGTCCAAACTG
>NW_005876019.1:0-10773 GCF_000147115.1 Myotis lucifugus | reverse complement strand
TAATTTAACCTCTACCTTTCTGGGTTCTTGGCTTACACATCCTACACAATAAAAGGGTAATGCATGTAGACCGAACAGTGAAACAACCGGTATCTATGGTGCACAATGACCACCAGGGGCAGACACTCAAAGCAGGAGCTGTCCCTGGTGGTCAGTGCGCTCCCACAGGGGGAGTGCTGCTCAGCCAGAAGCCGGGCTCATGGCTGGCTAGCACAGCAGCGGTTGCGGGAGCCTCTCCAGTTTCCATGGCAGAGCTAAGGATGTCCACTGCGACACATCCCCCCCTCCGACCCCCAGCCAGGGCTTCTAGACTGCAAGAGGGCGCAGGCTGGCCTGAGAGACCACCCGCCCCCTCCCACTCCCGAATGCATGAATCTTGTGCACTGGGCCTCTAGTCTTTGTAATAAAAGACAGATTGACAGGAGAAAAACAAAGGTTTAATAACATGTATACCTCCTATATATGTGGGAGAGAACTAGGAAAACGAAGTAACTCCTGAAAATACCACCTTAACCACCATCATTAACTGAAGACAGAAAAAGGTGTTGAGGGAAGGGAGTCAGATATGGGAGGTTACCAGGGAAAACATAGTAAACAACGTAAGGTTGCTATGCAAGTTCAAGTAATTATCTTTTGCATAGATATGAGTTTCTAGAAATAAGGTCGCCACCTTCACATCCCTAGTACAGGCTCAGACAGCACACTCCTTTGTGGGCTGTGAGCTCAGACAGGATGGCAGGGGGCTGGGAGTGTGGGGCTTGTGCAGTCCCCTAGGCTGATGCAGATTGGAGGGGAGTGCTTTCCCCAGGAAAGATGGCATTGGTCTTGATGTGGCTCCTTCTGCAAATATTTGGTTGTGAGACTTCTGTTCAGCTGTTTTCAGTTGGTTATTTAGGTTGATTTTTGTATAATTTAGTTGTGATTCCAGTTCAGGGCCGGGAGGAGGAGAGAGCAACTTCCACAAGCTCTGCCGCCATCTTCCTCAACAATTCTACTTTACATCTTCGTGTCTAAATTTTTACTTCCTTTTAGTTTCATGTGAGTTTAGTAATTTGTTCTTTTAACTTCTATTCTCTCCAGTGTTTTCAAGTTTTCTTTAAACATTCAAGGTGAAAATATTAATGAGTCTGTGTTGGACATATATGTCTATGTGTTTATTAGAAAGAAAATCATATAAAGTGTACACAGATGTATGCATACATAGACTCCATACCTGTGAAAGAGTTCTTACACTCACCAAATATTTTATTTATTAATGAAATTGACTGAATTAGGTTTATCACCTCACATCACCACCAGAAATAAGGAAGCAGAGGGTCATGGTGATTACATGTACTCTTAATTTCTGTATGGCTCCTTTAATTCAGAAAACTTTGCATTTTAAATATGATCAGTTTATTTCATTCATTCACTCCAATAAGTTATTTAAAATAAAAACAATTTGTTAGAACCAATAAATGAATTCAGCAACATTGTGGGATACAAAATCAATTTACAGAAATCTGTGGTGTCTCATAACAAACTGTCAGAGAGAGTAATTAAGAAAATAATCCCATTTACAACTGCATTAAAAAGAATAAAATACTAGGAGTAAACATAACCTAGGAAGTGAAAGACCTGTACGTTGAAAAGTATAACATATTGCTTGATGTTATTGAAGAAGACACAAAAAAAGGCCCTAGCCAATTTGGCTCAGTGGTAGAGCATTGGACTGCAGATGGAAGGGGCCTGAGTCCAATTCTGGTCAAGGGCACATGCCTGGGTTGCGGGCTTGATCCCCAGTAGGGGGAGTGCAAGAGGCAGCCAATTGATGATTCTCTCTCATCATTCATTGATGTTTCTATGTCTCTCCCTCTCCCTTCCTCTCTGAAATCAATAAAAATATGTTTAAAAAATACGAATAAAGACACAAGAATGGAAAGGTATACTCTGCTCACTAATTGGAAAAATTAATATTGTTATGCCCTACCACAGGCTCAAAAGGGCATACTCATGCTAAAAATCCAGAATGCCAAACCCAGATTTAATCCTGGATTTAATGGAAGTGTCTATATCTCCCAGAAATACAATTTTAATCAGCCAGGTTGGAATCTTTTGGTCAAGCACCAGTAAGGTAATCTGTCACATGGGTCCTCTCCATCCCTGTAGAAAGAAGAAGGAATCTCCATGATAAAACCCTCTTGTTCTCATCTCCCAAACAAAAGATGTCAAGCCCCTCCCCAATCCTTTCTTTCCCATTATTAATAGCTCCCTTAAGCTACTCTTTTTTTTTCCTGAAAAAACCTTCTACTTTTGTATAACCTTTCAGAAATTTCTCTTAGTTGTTAGATGGGATGCTGTATGATTCATTAACCACTTAATAAAGCCAAATAGATACTCAAATTTACTAGATTGAATTAAAGAAATGCCCAAAGCAATCTATAGATTCAATTCAATCTCTAGTCAGTCCTTGTTGTTGTGACCTCTAACCACTGCAGGGGGTTTCCTGCCATAAACTGTTTTCTCTATGATCATGCCCAGAAGTGGGGGCTTTGGTTTCTTTCTCTCCTGCCTCATATCCATATAGAAGCCACTGGGACATATGTACTTGATAATCAAGGTTCCCAGGTATTATTGTAGGTATTCTGGACACTGAGTTGAATAAGATAATAAAACTAGGAGATTAGTTATAAATCCTAGTAGCATGATACTAGTGTAAATACCTGACATTAAACTTTTGATGTATGTGGCATGTGTTTCAAAGACATCTATCTCCAATAATCCTATTGTCAGCTTTATGACAAGGCTACTAGAGAAGCGCTCAGGTCTCCCCTTCCAACTCAAACTATTCTCTCTCTCTCTCTCTCTCTCTCTCTCTCTCTCTCTCTCTCTCTCTTGTTTTCCTCCCTTCCCCCGTTCTGAGACCTTCTGATGTGGCCCTTAGGATGCTGTATGTCCTCCAGGACCTGTGAGTAATAAACCTTGTGATTTCATAGATGCCTGATGATTGTTGCAATTTTAATAATGACCACAAGAGCCCATCCAGCCACAACATGGGTCAGACACTCCATGTGACTCACAGTAGCTCAGAAGCTCATGATGTTATCCTGTCCATGTGTCCTGCATGAGCACTTACATACCCTGGGGAGATGTTTATTCCAAGGGAGGTGGACCCATCAGTGGGAAGGGAATATGCATCTGGACCCCAAGGTGAACCCATGGAGACCAAACTGGTAGAAAAGTTGCCTTTTATTTATGGTCCCTTGGTTTCAAGGGAGCTGAGTTGCTTAGAGAACTGAGCAACAGTAAAACAGTCCATTTAATGAGGAGCTCTGAGAATTCAGCCTCTGGACCTCCCTCTGCAGACTCACCTGCAGCTCCTCAGCCACAGGCTAAGAGCATCCTCTCTGTGCCTCTCTAAGATGTTCAACTGCTCCGGAAAACCAGAACCTGACCTGCATTTCTTGCCCTTTCAACATCAATTGTCCAAGGAATGAAGGACCAGTAAAACCAAATGCAGTGAGTGATGCCATTGGGGGTGCCAGAGTGAGCCCTGTGGGAAAGCATCGTGGGGAGAAGCAAAGCTTTTAATAACCGTGTCTTCTGGGGGAACAGTCAGGCTGATGAAATAGTGAAAGGGATGGACTCAAGATCCCACACATTTGATGTCCTTTGTTCTGAAGTGGTTTCTTGCAAATTATTCCTTCTCAGCCCCTTTCTTCTCTCCATCTCAGAGCACAATTCCACAGCCTCTCTCCTCCCACAACAGGAACAGACCCTCCCTTCTCTCTGCTCAGCTCTCAGGATTCTGCTTTATTTCAACCTTAGCATTTCCTCTTCTCTGTGAAGCATTGACAGAGTGAGCAGCCTTGCAGAGCAGAAAAGCACTGACTTAGAGTCAGGAGGTGTGAGTTCTAATTCACTCTTCTGCAGCTGGTGCCTGATGGACCTGGAACTCTTCTTACATTCTGTGGGGCTTTCTCTCATCAGCACAAGAGTGAGTATAAGGAGATCTCAGAGAATGCTCACGGAAGAACGGGTGCCATGGGTCTATTTATCCCTGTATCTCAGCTCTGCTGCTACCTTTTAAACTGTTCTCACATTTATTGCATTGAATTCCAGATTATTTTTACTGTGTCCCAAAATAAGACGTGCCTTTACATTGTGATCCAGCAATTTTTGCACACACCACACACACACACACACACAGACGCACACACACACAGAGACGCACACACACACACACACACACACCTGAACAAAGAGAACCATATACTCTCACTATGTATCATGCACTGTAATATTTTCTTTTGTGCCTTCTTGACTCTATTTCACCATTCTCTGTCCTTTTTGAGTCTTGAATACCTAAAACTAGTATCATCTCAAGGCTTTGGCACTGCCTCTTTTCTTACATAATCCTCCATCCCCAAGAAACCCTGTGTCACCCAGTTTGTCTTCCTTGAGGTCTCTGTTCAGTTGCCACGTTGTTTGCAGGGCTGCCTGAACTCCCAGTATAAAATAACACCCATTCCACTCTCTTTAGAACTACTTTCTTTTTCTTCACATGACACCATCTAACTTGGTATATGACATATTTGTTGTATATTTTCTTTCACTATCATTATATTCTAAGAATTTTGTTTCTGAGCATCCTATACACTTTTTGGGGAGGTGGGAAATATCAATAAATATTCCTTAAATGCATGAAAGCATTTCTCATGAAAACAGTGTAATCTATGACAACCATGGAAAAAAAGTTTAAGACAGGAATTCCTAATCAGACATGTCATGGGGGATGATACGCACAAAAAGTAAATATTGTTGCTTTGTTACAAAATATAATTGTAGCATTACAACTATGCTTGTAATGGCCATTTGTGTAAAAACTAATCATGCTAATTTTTCTTTCCTACTAGTCACCTCCACCCCATGGGACCTGGGAATGATACTCTGATGTCAGAATTTCTTCTTCTGGGATTTTCAGAGGAACCAGCACTGCAGCCCCTCATATTTGGGCTTTTCCTCTCCATGTACCTGATCACTGTGTTGGGAAACCTGCTCATCATCTTGGCCGTCAGCTCAGACTCCCACCTCCACACACCCATGTACTTCTTCCTCTCCAACCTGTCCTTGGTAGACATCTGTTTCACCTCCACCACCCTCCCAAAGATGCTGGTGAACATCCAGACACAGAGCAAAGCCATCACCTATGCAGGCTGCATCATACAGTTGTATTTTTTCTTACTCTTTGGAGGACTGGATGACTTCCTTCTAGCCGTGATGGCCTATGACAGGTATGTGGCCATCTGCCACCCCCTGCACTATATGGTCATCATGAACCCCCGGCTCTGTGGACTGCTGGTTCTGATGTCCTGGATCATGGGGGCCCTGAATTCCTTGTTACAAAGTTTAATAGTGTTGCCATTGTCCTTCTGTACAGACTTGGAAATCCCGAACTATTTCTGTGAACTCAAAGAGGTGGTCCAACTTGCCTGTTCTGACACCTTTCTTAATAACATGGTGATGTATTTTGTATCTGTGCTACTGGGCGGTGGTCCCCTCACTGGTATCATTTACTCTTACTCTAAGATAGTGTCCTCCATTTGTAGAATCCCATCAGCTCAGGGGAAGTATAAGGCATTTTCTACGTGTGTGTCTCACCTCTCAGTTGTCTCCTTATTTTATGGTACGAGCATAGGAGTGTATCTCAGCTCTGCTGCTACCCACAGCTCACACTCAAGTGCAGCAGCCTCAGTGATGTACACTGTGGTCACACCCATGCTGAACCCCTTCATCTACAGTCTCAGGAACAGGGACATAAAGAGGGCCCTGAAAAGATTCTTTGGGATGGCAGGTACAAAGGGGACAATCATCTCGAGGTAAAAAGTGCCCTTGATTTTGTGGCTACAGAAATTGTGATTCTTTAATCACATTGTGTTTTTTTTAGACTTGCTCCTTTTATTTTTTTTAAAAAACATATTTTTATTGATTTCAGAAAGGAAGGGAGAGGGAGAGAGAGAAACATCAATGATGAGAGAATAGTATTGATCACCTGCCCCCTGCATACCCACTCCTGGTGATTGAACCCACTACCTGGGCATATGCCCCGACCAGAAATCCAGTGGAGCTCTCCTGGTTTATAGGTCGATGCTCAAACACTGAGAAACACAGGCAGGGCCAGAATTGTTCCTTTTATTCTGTCCTTGAATTTCCTTTGTTTGTTTCAACTTCTCTATACAATTTAAATAACCATTTTATTAAGCTTCCTGCTTTGTCTGTTATATGGACAGTTTTTCCCTTTGTCCTTTTTTAACCTTCACTAAGTTTTTCAACCTTGAGCAGAAATAGTGAGAAGTTTTCATTTACTTCACTAGAAACATTGATGTCTTAAGAATAATTTCTTCTCAAATGACATATATCATTGTAAGTAATTTGTTCTTGTTTTGTAGGTAGAATAATAAGTAGTAAGTGGTATTACTCAGTAGAAAAACTGTACGTGGCTACCTAATCCATTGTATAATTTCATTCCATAAAATCTGAAACCTCAGTTTTCACCATGTGTCCCTCATTCTCTGTACATTGGTACCTTAACTGCTCTTCCTGATATTAAGATTTTATCATTGTTCCCTATAAGTCTCTGTCTATTGATAGTGAGGCAATAGGATAGGGATTTCTGGGCACTGGCCTGGTTCCTACTACTTGTTCCTCAGACCAGATCAATGTCATGGGTGGATGGACTCTTGTGGTCCTTCTTATAATTACAACAACCGTCATGGAACTATGAAAACATAAGGTTTATTACTCACAGTCCTGTACGCCCAAAAGCCACACAGGAAGCTGTGTGTATGCATGTGTGTGTGAAAGAGAGAGAAATGGACTTGGGCTGAAGGATTCTGCCTGTATTGCGGAACAAGGGCAGGAAGGCTATGGCTTTGTGGGCTTGCTTTTTAAAAATGTATCTTTATTATTGAAAGTATTACAGATGTCCTCCTTTCCCCCCCATTGACCCCACTCTTCTCCTCACCTGTCCCCTCCCCAGGTCTTCACCCCACTATTATCTATGTCCATAGGTTATTCATATATGCATATAGGTTCTTTGTTTAATTTTTCCCTCTCCCGCTTCCTTCTGAGGATCCATAGTTTGTTGCATGCTTCCATGTCTCTGGATCTATTTTGTTTGTCACTTTATTTTGTTCATGGATTTCACAATTAAGTGAGATCATGTGATACTTGTCTTTCTCTGATTGACTTATTTCACTTAGCATAATACTCTCCAGGCCCCTCCATGCTATTTTAAAGGGTAAGAGATGCTTTTTTTTTTTACAACTGCATAGTATTCCATTGTGTAAATGTACCACTTTTTTTTCTTTTCTTTTATTGTCTAAAGTTTTACATATGTCTCCTTTACCTCTTTTTTTTTTAAACATTCTTCAATGGATGGGTACCTGGGCTGTCTCCAGATCTTAGCTATTGTAAATAACGCTGCTATGAACATAGAGGTACATATATTCTTTCTGATTAGTGTTTCAGACTTCTAGGTTATATTCCTAGAAGTGGGATGACTGGGTCAAATGGCAGTTCCATTTTTATTTTTTTTGAAGAAACTCTACACTGTTTTCCACAGTGGCTGTACCAGTCTGCATTCCCACCAGCAGTGTCCTAGGGTTCCCTTTTCTCCACAACGTTACAAGCGCTTGTTGTTAGTTGATTTATTGATAGTAGCCATTATGGCAGGTGTGAGGAGGCACCTCACTGTGGTTTAATTTGCATCTCTCTGATGATTAGTGGCGTGGAGGATTTATTCATATGACTGTTGGCCATTTGTGTGTCCTTCCTTGGAGAAGTGTCTATTGAGGTCTTCTGCCCATTTTCTGATTGGGCTGCTTGTCTTCCTTTGGTCTAGTTGTATGAGTACTTTATATATTTTGGGTTCGCTTTTTACTTGAAACCTAAGAGCAGGAATTAAGGCAGGAGAAGGAAAAGCAGGGTCATTCATGTGGTCAGTTGTCCAGGTTACTCAGGGTTTTCAAAATGGGAATTTTATAATATGGTACAGTATTCTTATGTAAATATCACACAAATTCTGTGTCTGTTCCTGTGTGTAATTCCAAATGAACTTTGCTCCCTAGATATATCCATGTAACATGAAGTTTCTCTCTTTGCTTGTTTTGAATATGCTTCTAATTAAAAATAAAACTGCATATATTAATTATTTCAAAACAAAATCATTAAATTTAAAATAAAAGGGGAACTTCATGGGTGAAGGCAACATGAGTGCTTATGTAGTAGCTGTGTCAGGCATCTGGCAAAATGATTATTTGTGATGGATCTATTTGAAACAAAAGCTTGTTCAAACACGCTACTGTATTTTATACCTAATTTCCATATTTGTTTCTTTTTTTAAATTAAACCTTTATTGTTCAGATTATTACAGTTGTTCCTCTTTTTCCCCCCATAGCTCCCCTCAACCCGGTTCCCACCCCACCCTCTGCCCTTACACGCCCCCCCCCTCCCCGCCACTGTCTTCATCCATAGGTGTACAATTTTTGTCCAGTCTCTTCCTGCACCCCCCACACTGCTTCCCCCCGCCCAAGAATAGTCAGTCCACTCCCTTTCTATGCCCCGGTTCTATTATATTCACCAGTTTATTCTGTTCATCAGATTATTTATTCACTTGATTTTTAGATTCACTTGTTGATAGATGTGTATTTGTTGTTCATAATTTGTATCTTTACCTTTTTCTTCTTCTTCCTCTTCTTAAAGGATACCTTTCAGCATTTCATATAATACTGGTTTGGTGGTGATGAACTCCTTTAGCTTTTTCTTATCTGTGAAGCTCTTTATCTGACCTTCCATTCTGAATGATAGCTTTGCTGGATAAAGTAATCTTGGTTGTAGGTTCTTGCTATTCATCACTTTGAATATTTCTTGCCACTCCCTCTGACCTGCATAGTTTCTTTTGAGAAATCAACTGACAGTCATATGGGTACTCCCTTGTAGGTAACTAACTGTTTTTCTCTTGCTGCTTTTAAGATTCTCTCTTTGTCTTTTATTCTTGGCATTTTAATTATGATGTGTCTTGGTGTGGTCCTCTTTGGATTCCTTTTGTTTGGGGTTCTCTGCACTTCCTGGAGTTGTAAGTCTATTTCTTTCACCAGGTAGGGGAAGTTTTCTGTCATTATTTCTTCAAATAGGTTTTCAATATCTTGCTCTCTCTCTTCTTCTGGCACCCCCATAATTCGGATGTTGGTACACTTGAAGTTGTCCCAAAGGCTCCTTACACTATCTTCATATTTTTGGATTCTTTTTTCTTTTTGTTTTTCTGATTGGGTGTTTTTTGCTTCTTCGTATTTCAAATCTTTGACTTGATTCTTGGGATCCTCTAGTCTGCTGTTGGATCTCTGCATAATATTGTTTATTTCAGGCAGTGTATGCTTAATTTCTAGTTGGTCCTTTTTCATAACCTCAAGGGTCTCACTAGATTTCTTGAGGGTCTCACTAAATTTATCGGCGGTTTCTAGAAAATTCTTGAAAAACCTTAAATGTGTGGTTTTGAACTCTATATCCAGTAGTTTGCTTTCCTCCATTTCTGTCATGTGTGACCTGTTTCTTTGTCTCCACATTTTTTATGCTTCCCTGTGTTGATAGAGTGTCTTTCTGTGCTAGGTGTCCTATAGGGCCCAGTGGCTCAGCCTCCCCAATTACCTGAGATGGACACTCTTGGTGCACCCCTTTGTGGGCTTTGTGCACAGTCTTGTTGTAGTTAAGCCTTGATTGTTGTAGGAATCACTGGAAGGAATTGACCTCCAGGCCAATTGGCTGTGAGAATCAGCTGTGTCTGCAGTAGGAGAACGTCTGTGCTGGAGACACCTTATGGGGCAAGACTTGCTTCAGTGGGGCTAGGTGCTCACTGAGTCTGCCCCCTGAGCGTGTCCCTTATGGATCTGAGGGAGTTGTAATCTGGATGATACAACTCTGACACTGGGTACACTGCTCTTGGATCTCTAAGGAGGTGCTAATTTAGCCTCTTCCTGAGGCTAACCAGCAGGAGTTATGGAGAGATCTGCAGATTCCTCTTCTTTGTTTGGGGTTTGGAGGTGCCCAGATGAGGCCCAGCTGTGAAGCAATGCAAGCTGCTGTGGGGCCTTGGGCCTTCTTTTGGAAGTTCTGGGTCTCTCTGACCCAGCTGCAGTTTGTTAGGTAATTTTCAGATTGCAAAGGGCCAGGCCTTTCATATGCAAAAGCCTCTTTGCACAGCTTGGGTGGGGTGGGGTCTCAGGGGATCAACAGGGTGGAGCAAGCAGCTATGGCTGCTCCTCAGTCCTGCCCTAAGAGGCTCCGCTTCTCAGTGTCCTGGTAATCGCTGCAAGTACCTCTGAGAGAAAGCCGCCCTCGAATTCTGACTGATGCCAGACAGTCCAGTTTCTCCCCGTTTGAGTCTGGGTCCACAGAGACTCGCCCAGAACTGGAGTTCAGAGCAGTCGGGAGCTTGAGACTCCCTCCCAATTGAAAAAGACAGCCGCGTCCTCAGTTGCCAGCCCTTTCCACGTGCGCCTCCGTACCTCTGCACTTTACTTCCGCACCTCCTCTGAGTCTCAGTGTGCTTTTCTCTTTCCTTCTAGTTGTAGAATTTCCACTTAGCCAGCCTTCCTGTGGTTCTGGATGATGTCCGTTTTGTCTTTTAGTTGTATTTTTGAAGTGGTTGTGTGAGGCAGCAATTTCCGGTGTTTACCTATGCTGCCATCTTGGTTTTCTCCTAATTTCAGTTTTCATGTTGTCCTTAGCTGAGCATCC
>NW_005876018.1:6481-11301 GCF_000147115.1 Myotis lucifugus | reverse complement strand
GAAAGATGCAACAATGTTCAGAGAAGAGGCAGAGCATAGACTGGGCATGCAAGGGAAGGGGGGTGAGACTTTTAATATGCTTGGTCATGAGTGTTAACCACAGAGGGGGGTTAAAAATCACCACATATCTAACAACAAACCCATAAGCAAAACCTGAGAGTAATACAGAATGGACAGGAATTAAGCTCCCTCTCAGGTATAGAATAAATCTGGTCCCCAAAATAGTTTTTAAATACTAGAAACTCAATGAAAAGAAAAATCAGAAATTGTATATGTTAATTTCACTAATGTAAAGTCAATTAAAAAATAACGCCATTATGTATCAGCAAAAAGACCCTTAAAATACTTAAGATTGGTGCTCTCAGATAACATTTGGTAAGGATAGAAATAAATGTACCTTAAAAGCAATACTAATTGAAGGACTGACTATTACATGTTGATCAAAGTAGTTCAAAGAGTGCCATCCAGAACTTTACATGTTTCTATTACTTAAAAACAAAAAGGAGAAAATAAAGAAAAAAGAGAATTAAACATAGACCTTAAAATTTTGGTTATAAAGGAAAATAAAAGGAAGGGAATAATAAAGATGAAAGGAGCAATAAATATATTTGAAACCATTAAAAATCAGAATAATGTAAACAAAAACTTGGCTCATTCAAGACTAATAAAACAGACAAATCTCAGGCAAATTTAGAAAAAAAAATTTAAAGGAACAAAAACCAACAGATAAGGAAAATTGAGAGTGTAAGATTCACAGTAAAAATATTCAAAATTATACAGAACTAGAGTCCTGATGCACGAAATTCATGCAAGAGTAGGCCTTCCTTACCCCAGCTGCCACCGGCTTCCCTCTAGCACCCGGGACCCGGGCTTCCCTTGCAGCCCCGACTTTGTCCGGAAGGTCCTCCAGAAGAATGTCTGGTCTAATTAGCATATTATGCTTTTATTATAGATATTTTAGGCTGATGATGAACAATTAAAACTAATAAATTGGAAAGTTTGTATTCAATTAATGATTATAATTTGACTTATCGAGATAAACAGCATTGGCCACATTTTACAGTTAACTCAGACTCAGGACAATTGAGTTGAAACACTGATTTTAAGCATTAATTGTTAGAGACAGCCTTTTGGACATCTTGGATTTGTTGTTTCTCTGAAACCATATAGTCAGCCATGTTGACATCTGTGGGTTCTACCCTGAGATTTACATAAACCAAGACCTTAAAGTCCAAAAGTAAGCTCCTATCTGTTCTCACATTTTCTCCTCCACCTGCAGTCTCTATCTCAGGGCAAGGCACAAATCTGAGCCCTGTTGCTCAGGCCAGACACTTAGACATTATTCTATAATCCAAAGTCCACCATTTCCCTCAACCATTGCTGGCAGCTGGCTACACTTAGTTTCATTTAAGTACCTCCATTCCGTTCCTGTAGCCACAGACTCTCCTCATATTCTCTTTGGAATCTGCTTGTGGCTCTGAAAACTCTCCCCTCCCTTTAGACCTACTCATTCATTTCTCTGCACTGAAATCAGCAGTCTCTCCTGAATGCAAGTGCTTGAGACCCCACTGCTGAACGCCAATATTTTATTGATAATATTCCGATCATCGGTTTGCACCCATATCAGAAGTCTGTTGAAAGCACTTGGATATTGATTCTGTCACCAGTATATTAATTTTCTCCAAACCTGACATCATTAGCAAATTCGATGAGCACATTTCCTATCATTGTGCAGATTTTTGATAAAAGTCATGAACTAGAAAACATGGTGGAGAACTGCTACCAGAGCAATGACATTAGACATCAACCTCTATGTTGATATCAACACATTAATCAATCACCAGCATATGACTGTTCAGTCAGCCACAAATCTACTTGTCTGTCCTGTCATATGTTCCACATTTATCCATCTTGTTCACAAGGTTATCACCTTGTGAAAAATGCTTGCTAAATTCTAATTACACAATGTCTGTAACCTTTCCTTGAAGGATAACACAAACTGAGCACAGATTACGAATTAAGAAATCAGTATTTTAGGCTCAACTTTGTACTTGACAAGGAACTATCTTAGAGTATAAGAGGTTTCTGCTCATCCACTAAGACCGTCAAGATGGAAGCAATGCCAGCTTGGGATGAGTTAACCTCAATCTTTTATTATTTCACTTGAGCTCATATGACACACTTAGGTAGAATCCTATTAGCTCCATAAATTTCCCCACTTTTGAGATGTTCATTCTAAATCTTCAGTTTGAAGACAATTCTTCATAAACAGAAGTATAGACACCCGGAAGTAAATTATTTATAGCAACTGTTAAACTTAGCACATGCCCTTTCTTATAAAACAATCATTCCATGGGTTACAACCTGGGATCTGGGGAGGATCAATGAATCCTTTCATAGGATATAGCTAATCAAGAGCTCTCAAGGCAATTTGACATTTGTCATATTTTTTTCTGAAATTGCACTATATGTATTTTTGTTCTGTTTCATTTTCTGATTCTGTTCCTGTTGGCATTAGAATATTATCACAGGAAATATTATTTTTATGTAGTGAAAACTATAGAATTGGGAGGAATCATAACTTATATAAAACAATATAAGATGAGATAGAATCAGCCAGATAATTTGGAGGACTAGGGATGTGTATAATTGAAAACCAACAAAAGTTCAACAAGTGAAATTATACTAACACTACAAGTAGGTCAAGTAGAGTGATAGAGTGAGGAGCACTGATTACCTTATGAAGAATATTGAAACTAATAGTAAAAAGACACAATCAATCCTGTGTTTTATTTCCTTTCTTTATCCACCAATAAAATTATTTCTTCAAGAGACAATAGACATAGAGAAATTGTAGAAACCAAACACAGGCATAGGGAGATTAGTTCAATAAAAATTAAACTCTGTGTGTCTATATTGTCTATACTGTAAGGAAGTCCATTGAATCCCAGAGTTTGCAAGAGAAGTAAAGACAAAGAAAATATGTAGGGCTGGGGCCTAAGGAAGGGGTGTCAGCATTCTAACAAGAAAGAAATAGCATCGCTCTCCTCTACATGTATCATGGGGTAGATTACCAAAATTCCAGATGTGTATCTATAACCTACGCCAGTTCACACAAAACAGAACACTAATTTTATAGGTTTGGCTTTCTAAATAATTATAAAATTGGTAACTTCATATTCTAATTCTAAACTTAAAGTAATATTAAAACATGTTGCTTATTGCTTTCATATTAACAGCATGATTTTTGTTCTTTTAAAAGAGATGGCTTTCCCACATAAAATAAATGACCTTTTGAAGCTTTGCCTCCTAATTTACTACCATGTCCCAGATTGTAATTGGGATTGCAAAGTGTTGAGTTTTGAATTAACTCTTTTTGGAGCTGAATTTATTTTTCATATACTTTTAAATCTTTGTTCTTTGGAGTTAGTACTAAATTCATCTAATCTATCTTGCAACCTGAACTGTCACTTGCTTTCTACTAAAAGCTTTGAAATATGATCAGGAGATTTTATCTCATAAAGGATTTGCATTGTTTAGCAAATGTGATACTGTCAGAGTACAACAAAGCAATTGTAATATTACACTGTTTATCAATTTCTGCCCCACTTATCATTCTCATCATGTTATGAATTTCTCCTGGCAAAAAGCTGCCTGGACTCTGGTCTAATTACAGAATGCTGCTTCTTGACCTTGACTTTTTTCAGTCTTTATCCTAAATTGCCACACATGCTTTAAGAAAACACTTGTCCACTGAATTAGACTCTGACATTGGAAATGTTTATAAAGTAAATAACTTAATTTCAGCTGCATGTTTAGTTTAGGTGGTGACTTTCATGTACGCTAATCTGACATCATTTTTTCAGCACAATGCTTGCTTAGCACATTTTATTTAAAATCTACATCAACAATGTATGATAAATGTAATTAAAACTGACCATGAAACGCATAAAGATGTCCCATTGCTGTCTGTAGCTTTTGCTAAAAAGCTTATAATTTTTAAAATGCTTTCCAACTGTCTTATTGGTTATGGAGCACAATTATTTAATAATGTAGGTCACTTGTAATTTGAAAAGGATAATAAAAGTTCCAAGTTGAGGGAAACATAATTCATCTCCTCTCTATTAGGTCTTTAATTCAAATTCAGTGAGGTCTTTCCTACAGCCCCTTATAAGGTAAATCTTCTCTCCCAACATTCTCTGTCACCCTCCTCATTTTATTTTTCTTCATAGTATTTCTTACCATCTACTAAACTGCTTATTTATTTTGTTAACTGTTTGAATTCCCTCCCACACCCCCATTGGATTATAAACTCCATGCAGTCGGCGTTTCCCCAGCACTTCAACGTGCAGTGCCTGGCACATAGCAGATACTCAGTATACACCTGAAGAATCAATCAATAAAAAGGTACTATCATAATCTCTTATGAATTTTAATAGATACAAAAACACCAACCTTTCCCTTTTATATATTGTAAGTATAATCCTCAAGGACCACATTTGTTATGCTTATAGGGAGAGAAAACTCATACCCTACTTAGTTTGGTTCTCTTCTCTGTTGCCCAGGTGGAGAGAAAAATTGTCCATTGTTAAATCTCTAACAATTTCCCCCATGCAGTTATGCACAATTCAACTAATAGGAAAGGAAAAGTGGACCATATCTTTCCCACTCCTCGCTACCTAAAGGAAATTTCCAATACCAGTTTCCTATTGTGCCATCTTATCTCTGACCTGCAGATTGGGCAGCCGAACAGAATATCATTGTCACTGTATCTCAATTGAAAACTATATATATATTATATGTGTGGGACTATTAGTATA
>NW_005876018.1:0-5954 GCF_000147115.1 Myotis lucifugus | reverse complement strand
GGAACCAGCATATGAAAAAAAAATTCTGTCAGACAATGACCCGAATCACTCTTTTCTGGTCACTGTGCTTACAGAAAATGTGGATGATCAGTCTGCAAAGCCAGAACAGATGTCCCTATTCTGAAAATAACTTCTGTCTACTGTGAACCAAGGATATCCCTTCAGACATTCCATCAGTCATGACTATGTATTGAAATACCAGTATTTGGCAGGCTTTGAGCCATACTACATGAATCACTGGTATGTTCCTTAATTTAGATGGTATCATGTTGATATTTGCAAAGGATAAAAACAGGAAGTACACTGATATCACAGGATGTAGCAAGTCCTTGTCAGAGAAGTAAAGAAGACAATAGTCTGGCATATGTTGTAGACATCTTTCTTCTGAAGATATAGATGACGTCAGTGTTCTGAGCTTGAGTTTTAGGTTGCTTCAAGTTCTAAGGTTGTGTTATTCTAAGTATATTTTTTAATGCACTTCTGTTTGAGGATGAAGGAAAAGCTTATCTTGGAAAAAACTTCAGGACTATTAGCATCATCAAATACCCTGGGAAGATATCCAAAAATTAGTATAATGCTTTGTCCAAGCTGTCTTCTAGAGAGTATATAGTCCTACAAATCAACATTTTCACAAAATAGCAGAATTTTAAAGTAATATACTCATCCATTTAACTTGTCCAGTATTAATGCCTTCACTGTGTTTTTTTCACTAATTAAAAATATTTATTCACTCTTGCCTTCTTTTATTAAAATCCAATGGTCTTCCAGATTGAAAGAAATCTATCTTGATTGGGATCCTAGTACCTACAAATAATTGTTTGTTCAACTCCTGTGAGCCAATCCTAGCAACATATGCAGAAAACTCTGAAGCACACGTCCACAGCAAACAGCAGAAAGAAAGAAACAACTGTAGTTTCAGGGAAGAATAAAAGTCAGGTTTATAAAGAATGACTATCGTGGCATCTTAGAAATTGTAGAAGGGTACATCCAGCTCATTTCCTAGTTCCTTTCATGTCTGCTTTCTCAGAAAGCCATTCAAACTTCAATGGTAAATGTGCCTTTCTTGGTATTGCTAACAGAAGTGGGCATTTCCATACTAAGAAGTCACTTCAACATATAACAGACTTAAGAATCTTCAGGGTGCATTTTTGTGACCATCACGATTTCACAAATGTATGTACAAGCCATCCAAGAAATGAATTTAAGGATACATTTAAACTGCTAAATGCATCAAATTCATTTGTAGTGGCAAATAATAGCATATGAATATGTTAACTTTAAGCATCACACATTTTAGTTTTAAAAATTAATCATATATTATATTCTCTTGATTGTGCCTGGTATAAATTATTGCAGCTGAGAGATATGTAATTATTATGCAAAAATGAAGATGAAAAATGCCACATCTCTCTCACCCCTATCAATTACCAGTTATTTAGACTGTTTTCTAATCAATACTATATTCATCACTATCATTAAGGAACAGTGGCGTGCATTATCTTCAACTGAAAATTATATTGTAGTGTATTAAAAATAGATGTCTGTATATGGCAAGGAGACACATGAGCAATCCCATTACTCACAGTTCAAAGATGTCAGCGTTGCTGTTGCACATATTTAGGAGATTACAAATTGTTGCAAAAGTTTCCCACAGATTTAAAGTTTTGATATATAGCTATTTTGAAATTCCTCACATTTATCTCTAGTTTCAAGGGAGCTATTAGCTTCCTAAGGGTCTGGTTATATTAATCTACATGTGACTGTCTGGGTCCCTGAGAGCCTTCGAGGATATGGTATGTGTCTTCTTTGGCTTGCAGAGATGATAAACTCTTCTGATTCCAAATGCGGTCTCGGAGCTGAGAATGCCAAGAGTGTGACACCCTCCTTATATTTCATTCCATGTAAGGATGCAGCAATACCCATTTTAAGGTGTCCTTGCAGTTCACAAAAGGGACAGTCTGAGGCAAACAAACAAGACCCTGCAGCAAGTCATTTAACTTCTGGTAAAAGATTACCTATATTTTTCATAAGTAATTAGCTAATGAGTAGATGTAGATACCCAGTAGCTGTAGAAATGGATCAGGTCCACAGGCGAGCAGTCGGGAATTGCATGGCACAATCCAGCCATTCATATAGGCTGGCATACAGGAGTATGGCCTGGAGTGTGCCAAGGAAGCACTAGTAATATTAATAATGATTATTATTTCATTTTCAAAAACTGACCAAACATTAAACTTGGAACCAGAAGAGTTAAGTGGAAACACATTTAGCTTCTCAGGTGAATCAATTTCATGACACACCTGGTAAAAGTTGACCAGAATCTGTCATCCATCCACATCATTTTCTATGCAACCTGGCCCCTGCAGTCCTGAGTGTAGAACGCACGTATGCATAAAATAATCAGTATTTTTCTTTGAATTATAATCAGCCCTATACTTTTTCCTTTACAGTAGAAAATATGCAGCAGTAAATAGTTTAATTAAAATATAAATCGGCATTGCTCAGTGGTTGAGCATGTTCCCATGAACCAGGAGCTCATGGCTTCATTCCTGCTCAGGGCATATGCCAGGGTTTGCAGGCTTGATGGCCAGTAAAGGGCGTGCAGGAGGCAGCCAATTGATGTTTCTCTTTCATTGATGTTTCTGACTCTCTTTCCTTATTTCTTTCTCTCTCTTAAATCAATAAAAGTTTTAAATTGAAAAATATATAAATGATTATCACCAATGGATAATTGTTGGCAATAAAAGTATACATATACATATAGACAAAATATATATGTCAACAGAGACAGACTATGTGTTAATCTTAAGTTTGAGGATAAAATTTAAGGTCTACTCAATAAATATATTAGGGAAAATATAAAGTTTGGGCTAAGGTAATTTAATGTGTTATTTATTTATTATCCATTGCAATCTCTAAAAGATTTCAAATTGCTTGTAACACATTATCAACAATTACTAATGAACAATTTTCATGGTTTCTCTTTACAAGTTTTGTTGTTTTTTTGTTTGTTTTTTATAGGGGAAGAATAAAGGAAACATGTTATTTCAATAGTCAAGCAATTGGTTATTTTTAAAAATATTAATTATACTACAACTGATTTTCATGTGCCTATTTTGGGATCGATTAATTAGCTCATTATTTTTAGCTTTACCATATCACCATGCACAATTTGTTGATTTTAAATAGAGTCTATCCTTGAAATTATTCAAATGAATTGTTAACACCATATAAGCCTAAATTTTGCTTTAGTAAAAAAGCAGTGAAAAATCTTACACCAAAAGGAAATGATTCTGAATACTAAGTTCCCAATAATAGAGCAGGGAGTGGAATTTCAATCCATCAAAAGTAGAGATGCCTATAAATGCTATTCACTCATATAAATGGAAGAACAAATCAATTCACTACCCACAGGGCTCAGGTTCTACCAAGTCTGGTGCTGTTATCATTTTTGTTTAAATGATTTGCGAACATCACTGGGAAACAATAACTCTGTAATTGTTCCCACTTGTGAGATCCTGTGAACACGTTTTAATTATCACCAAAAGTAGTGCAAATTCAAAGTGATTTTAATTATTCCTAATTTGAGTTTTGAAGAGCTCTTTATGTTTCATTCATGTTTAATATAGTTTGTGGCTTTTTTTGTGGGATTCCAAGTCTTTAGGAGACTTTCTGTTTTCCACTAAAACAACATTTTCCCATTTGCGACAACATGGATGGATCTTGAGAATATCATGCTATGCGAAAAAAGTCAGACAGAAAAAGTCGAACCATCTGATTTCACTTAGATGGGGGATATGAAACCAAAAGTAAAAAATGAACAAACAAGACAAGCAAATAAACAAAAACGCATAGACACAAGACAACAGTATGGTGGTTACCAGAGGGAAGGAGAGTAAGGTGAAGAAAGGAGATTTTACTTTGGGTGGTGGGCACACAATGCAATATACATATGACGTATTGTAGAATTCCTCATTTGAAACCTACACAATTTTATTAATCAATTCCACCCAAATAAACTTAATGTTAAAAGGAAAAAAAAGAAAATGCAACATTTTCATTTCCCAATTCGTCTTTTCTTGGGGCCTAAAACTACAGTATTCTGACCCTCTAATGTACACCAGTTATGAATTTAACAACAAATACTTAAAACTGGCTAAATTTCAATGTTGACTAGGGTCCAGGAAACTATGGGTGTAGATGTCTTATTGTTGAAGACATGCATGACGGTATTTTGATTAAATGTCAAAATCAACTAAGAAGGGGAGCCAAGAATAACCTCCCTCCTCATTTCATCAATTCCAAGGATAACGGACGTGTCTCTTCATCAGCCATTCCCTTTTTTCCATTTCCCTGACAGCAATGCCACGTAACAGATTTTCTACATCAGCCCATAATCTTGGATGTGTTGCTGCTATTATTTCTCTTTGTTACATTGCTTTGCATGTGTTCTGGGCAACAACATTCCTGATTAGTAAAATGTAATGGTACTGCAAGTTAGCCTCCAAAGCTTTCCACCTTTTCCAACCAACTCTTCCAAGATAACTAAGCTATTTTCCCTCTCAGAAGTTCTTTCTATATAAATTCCGTGTGTGATTGGGTGACTGATCAAATTTCTTCACTATTTTACCCTCAAACGCAACAAATGGACTACATTATTTCACATTTGGATTCTGCATCTATTGTCCTATAGCCTGTTGCTTCATGTCTGTAGGTCTCACGTACAAGTGAAGAGAAGCAGAGGGACAATGGAGAAGGGAGAGTGGGAAAGAGAAAAGAATTGGGAAGCCGGGCTAAGCAAGCCCTTGCCTGTTTAGCTGACGTATTTGCCAGTCATGGTTCTTAAACATACTGGTGGCTCTACATGCTAATGGCAAGTAGAAATGCATTTACCTTCAGCTCCCCAACTCTTCTCCCTGGTCCCCAACTCTAATTTCTTGATTGCTCTAAATCACACCAGGCCTTTCAAACATATAGTGAAAAGAACTAGAGTATATAGAAGTTGGAGATAAAAAATTAAGTAAAAAATTTCTACCCTCAAGTAATTAAGTTGTAGCTCTTACAGAATAATTTGGTGATACTAATTAGAGAAACGATGTGCAGCATACTGATAAATGATACAGAGTCTTATAAGTGGGAAAATTTGAATATTTTAGTGGACAGAGGTTTCACATATCCAGGTAAGTCAATACTAAAGAGACTTTTCTAGTGCACAGTAACATTTCTGTTAAGATGATCTTGTGAATGGTAGTTCTGGTTTTTTGTTTGTTTGTTTGTTTGTTTTAATGGGACTTTGGAGTCTATAATATATTGTCATGTGCCTTACATAAAAGCTGTAACTTAGTGCTGAATAATCATTTGGGGCATGCTTAAAATACAATTAAATAAATAGCATTCCTTATTAATGGTTTCCTGGAAAAGCATCATGTCTTCTTTTGGATCAGATCATTCTTTGATACATTAGGAATTCTGCTTCACAGAATGATTAGTTCAGAAAGCAACTTTTTCTCCACTAGCACAGATAGGACTAGTAAGAAAGCACAGCCTTGAAATTTTCAAGTGGCATCACTGAAGGGATGGACCTAATTTAACTCTTACAATAGCCACACAAAAGAAAAGCTGTAGTCAGCCCTGTCCAATGTAATAACCCCTAGCCATTAAGTATGAAATGGCCAGACAAAATTGAGATGTTCCATCAGTATAAACAGACACTGGATTTCAAAGAATTAGTACAAAGACAATAATGAAAAATATCTCATTAATAATTTTTATATTGAGTACATGTTTAAAAGATATTATTTTAGATATATTGGGTTAAAGGAAAAATATTAAATGTAATTTTTCCTGTTTCTTTTTACTCTACAATGTGGCTACAAGAAAATTTAAAAACTATATATGTGACCCAACAGTTGTATTTATATAGGACAGCCCTGCTATATAAAAAGACAGAATTT
>NW_005876017.1:0-10774 GCF_000147115.1 Myotis lucifugus | reverse complement strand
TTTCCTGTATTTCCACTTGTGCCCTGCAGGACCTTGGCTATAGAGAAAGGCCTGTTTATATACAGGCCTTCATCAATCCCTTCTCACTGTTTTGATTTCCTGGGAGCAGGTGCATCTTCCCCGGCCCACAGATTTCCTGACAAGTATGCTTTGGGCTGAGATGTGGCTTCAGAGAGGTCCTAGAGATTCATTTCCCCTCCATGACTTTGTTCTAAAGACCCTGGGCAGGAATGAGCAGAGACCCTCCGGGAAGGGCCCTTCCCCAAAGCCATTCCTCCTGCCCGAGGACCTCCTGCTAGCGTCCTGGTTTCCCTTTCCTCTCCTTGGGTGCAGGCGTTTACTGGAAATGCCACCTCTTCGGGAGAGACCTGGTATGACTTTAATCATGTGGGTGCAGTGGTGGAAGTGATTTCCTGTGCTCTTAGGAGGAACGTTCTTGGTCATCTGACTGGAGTAGGGACTGGATGGGTCCTTTAAGGTTCCAGGTTCTCCCAGAAGCACAGGTTTGGGCGAGGGCTGAGGGGCAGGGCAGGTTCATTGCTGGTGGTGGTGAGCCCACCCTGGATGCCTTTGCCAGGCTTCGAGAACTTTCTCCTCATTTTTCATGGTGTGAAGCAGCTGAGCTGAGGGAAAGGAGCCCAGGTTTGGTGTCAGGGGTCCTGGGTCAGTGGGTCCTTAGGCCAGTCACTGAGCCCCACCAAGCTTTAGGTTCTCCACCTGTAAAATGGGAGCACTGAGTAGTTGTGGCGATCACTTGAAAAGACTTTGGAAGCTAAAAAACAAAGGGGGCCCAGTCCCTTTGTTCCTGGCCAGCTTATCTCTTGCTTGCAGCGCTCGGAGTTCCCCCTGCTGCACATGGAGGAGATCGTGCACCTGCTGCTCCAGATCTCCGACGCCCTGCGATACCTGCATTCCTGGGGGTTTATCCACCGCGCCCTCAGCTCCTATGCCATCCACATCATCTCCACATGGGAAGCGAGGCTGACCAACCTGGAGTACATGCTGGAAAGGTAGGTGAACCTGGATCATGACTTCCAATGTGGGCGGGGCTTCTCCTCATTGGTGGGCTGAACTGTCCATCAGTGGGGCAAGAGGTTTCCCACATGCTCTGTCTGCCAAGGTTAGAGGGGCTTTGGGACAGTTACTTGTGCTCAGGACATTCTCATTTTAATAACCATTTAACAAGCAGGAGCACCGATTAGCCAGCGTGTGTAAACGCTCTAACTGTCCACTATAGAATTTTCAGTGGCTTAAGACAGCCAAGGTGTGTTTCTCACTCACAATGCAGTTTAGTGTGTGTTGGAGGGGGACACTCACTGTGTTCTGTGTTCCTCCAATCCGTGGCCCTGCCACCACCCAGGCCTCGTCCCCCACCATGTCTTCTGCATCACTGGTCAATGAGCAAGAAAGAGCATGGAGGGCACAGTGGGCTTTAGTGCAGCGGTCACCAACCTTTCGGACCTCATGGACCACTAGTGGTTCGCGGACCACCGGTTGGCAACCCCTGCTTTAGTGGGTATGTCACTGCTTCCTGCTTGGAGTGGCCAGAGTCCAGTCACCTTCTCGGTTGAAGGGAGGCTGGGAAACGGGCATAGCTGTGCATTCTGGAAGGAGAGGAAGGCGATGGGTGCTCAGCCTTACAGTCCTGGCCCAGAGGGGCACTAGGGTGTTCTCTGCCCTCAAGGGTCTCAGTGCAGTGAGGAAGGCAGTGACAAAAATAACACCCTCATTGTCCTGGCTGGTTTGACTCAGTGGATAGAGCATCTGCCCAAGGACTGAAGGGTCCCGGGTTTGATTCCGGTCAAGGGCATGTTCCTCCCTGGCCCTGGTCAGCGCATGCAGGGCAACCAATTGATGTCTCATGTGTCTCTGTCACATTGATGTTTCTCTTTTCTCTGTCTCTCCCCCTCCCTTCCACTCTCTCTAAAAATATCAATGGAAAAGTAGCCTCAGGTGAGGATTAACGAGAAAAGAGAAGATCCCCTCGCTCCTGCGTGTGCAGGGGCCATGATGGGACAAGAGAGAGGCAGGGACAATTAGGGGGACTGGAGCAGTTTTCCATGTGGGAACCGGTGGAGGCCAGAGCGCTATCTCCAGTTGAGCTGCTCAGCTTCAGATCTGGTCCATGCTCAATCCCAGTTAAAACCTTTCCTTTTTTAAAACCATTACCTACACGATTAAGTCTAGGCACTTTGCAGGGTGTGGAAGCCTTCCAGGGTGGGGCTCCGCCCACATGGCCAACCTCATCGCTTCCCACTCCCTGCCTGGCCCTCTGAAGCCACTTTCAGCCTGCTATTTCACAGTGTTTATCTTTTTTTTTTTAAAATATATTTCTTTATTGATTTAAGAGAGGAAGGGAGAGGGAGGAAGAGATAGAAACATCAATGATGAGAGATAATCATTGATTGGCTGCCTTCTGTACGGCCCCTACTGGGGATCAAGCCTGCAATCTGGGCATGTGCCCTTGGCTGGAATCGAACCTGGTACCTTTCAGTCCACAGGCAGATGCTCTATCCACTGAGCCAAACCGGCTAGGGCAGTGTTTATCTTTTTAAACTCACTTCAGACACAGTCTCCCACCACATCCCACGAGGCCTATACTGAAGCCCTGTCCCCACAGCACTTTGCCTATTTCACTTCTCCGCAGTCAAGTGGGTCTGCCCCACCAGATGGCAGGCTCTAAGAGGGCGGGACCATGGCTTGTTCATATTCAGCACCCAGCGCTGGGCGGGGCCTGCCACCCAGTAAGTACTTTGTACGTGTTTATAAGGGAATGGATGAGTGTAGGTGAAGGGAAAACTGGAAATGGTTTAGGACAGGGTTGATCACTTTGGCTGTGTGTTCAGGAGCAGTGGAAGCGGAAGGGTTTGGACATATTTGCTATTGATGGCAGAGGCTTCTCAGGGAGGCTGTGACAGAATCCAAGCTGTTTGCCAGTGATGGAGCGCCATCTGCTGTTGAGCTCTCCATGGAGACGTGAATCCTAGCGTGAAAGGGAGCTTTGGAGAGGCCCAGCCTCACCTGTCCTTGTGTAGATGAGGAAACAGGCCCAGAGAGGTGAAGAGATGGTGTGGTTGGTTATCCAGCTGTGGCTGTAGGGGCGGATGGGTCGGAGGAAGACTAACTAGAAGGCCATAGGGCAGGGCCTGGTGGTGACCGAGGAGCCAAAATAGAAGGGAAATGTGAGATGCACTGAGGAGCTGGGTCGAGGGAGGGTCTGGAAGGCAACTGGGTAGGAAGGTATGAGTTCTCTTTTGGGCCAATTCAGTGGTTCTCAACCTGTGGGTCGCGACCCCTTTGGTGGTGGAACGACCCTTTCACAGGGGTCGCCTAAGACCATCGGAAAACACATATATAATTACATATTGTTTTTGTGATTAATCACTATGCTTTAATTATGTTCAATTTGTAACAATGAAATTGGGGGTCACCACAACATGAGGAACTGTATTAAAGGGTCGCAGCATTAGGAAGGTTGAGAACCACTGGGCTAATTGATCTCAAAATGGAACTTCAGACAGAAATGTCGGTCAGCAAGTAGTTGCGTCCATAGCAGTGTACTCTTCTTTGACAGCTGATAACACCAGTTGATTCTACAAGCATCCAAAATAGCTTCTAGTCCCGCACTTATTTTTGGAGACACTCTATTTGAGCAGGTCAGTTTGTTGAATGTCATTGTCAAGGGTACCCTCCATCTTGGTGTAAAAATGATAACAGCAGTTTCTCCTGTTCTTTGACTCCTTCCTAATGGACTCTTGAGAGCTGAACTTGACCTTGCCAGTGGTATCAAATAGCCGCAGCCAGATGTACGTTTAATGGTGTCAGGGCTGAAGCCCAGAAAAGTAACTGCCCTAGAATGACAGCCAGAAAAGAAACCCTCCCTCAACTAGCTTTAACAGAGAAGGAAGAGGGATTGTAAGAGAGGAAGGCGAGTGGAAGGAAGTAAAGGAGAAAGAATATAAATCCTGGTTGTAAGTGACTTGTCCCCTGCTAGAGCCTTAGACAAGCTTGAGAGGTCTGACCAGCTAGGTGACTGTTTCCTGCAGATAAAGAGCCAAGTGTGCCGGTCCTCAGGATATATCTCTGACCATGAAACACACCATTGCTTTTCCCGTGATACTAATAGAATATTGGCATGTGTATCCACGCTGTTCGCACTATACCAGGCCACATCTAACTTATTAGCAATGCCACTAAAAGTCAATATCAGCGTTTGTAACTTTGTGGCTTCCTGAACTTACTGCTATCTATCAAAAGCTCTGCTAGAAAGAATATTATTTAGGGAAGTTTGTCCCAAGTCTGAGAAACACATCCCATCCTCTATAATCTATTCTTTGCCAGACCAGCAAAGAACTGCTGGTCACTTGCTTTTAAAAAACTTAATTTTTAATTATCAACGAGCGGTCATCAAGTCTTTACCAAATGCCTACTGCAATATTAATATTAATTTCTAACTTCCATAGTGTTTTATGGCTCACAGAGTGTTTCCCCACACATGATCTCATTTGATGCTCATGATAGCTGGGTGTAGAACTCAGCGCTGACCTCACTCTGAAGACTCTCGTTGGCTCAGAATACATTTAGGACGCTCTGTTTTAGTTCTTGAGAAGTCTGATTGGGAAGTTGAGTTTGCTGTTTTATTTTTTTTATTTTTATTTTTTTTAAAATATATTTTATTGATTTTTTATAGAGAGGAAGGGAGAGAGATAGAGAGTTAGAAACATCGATGAGAGAGAAACATCGACCAGCTGCCTCCTGCACATCTCCTATTGGGGATGTGCCCGCAACCCAGGTACATGCCCTTGACCGGAATCGAACCCGGGACCTTTCAGTCCGCAGGCTGACGCTCTATCCACTGAGCCAAACCGGTTTCGGCAAGTTTGCTGTTTTAAAATAAATTTTATTTATTGGTTTTAGAAAGAGAGAAAAATGGATTTGTTGCTGCACTTATTTATGCATTTATTGGTTGATTCTTTTTAAAAAAAATATGTTTTATTGATTTTCTACAGAGAGGAAGGGAGAGGGATAGAGGGTTAGAAACATCGATGAGAGAGAAACATCGATCAGCCGCCTCCTGCACACCCCCCACTGGGGATGTGCCCGCAACCAAGGTACATGCCCTTGACCAGAATCGAACCTGGGACCCTTGAGTCCGCAGGCCGACGCTCTATCCACTGAGCCAAACCGGTTCTGGCATATTGGTTGATTCTTGTGTGTGCCCTGATGGGGATCGAACTCGAAACCTTGGTATATGGGGACGATGCTCTAACCAACTGAGCTACCCGGGCCAGGGGGAAATTGAGTTATTTAAGCAAATCTGTGAGCCTTTAGTGCTGAACTGGGAGGGCTCATTCCCAAGAGAGCAGAGTTCAGAAAAGGAGCAACCAGAAGGAGCTGAGGGGTCCCAGACGGCTTAGATAAAGCAGCTTGGGCTTCAGGAGGGTCTTGACAGAGCCTTAGTCAAAAGTAAGTGCTGAGGCCCTGGTGTAAGTTGAGATACAGCGATATAAAAGACAGCTAAGGTGCCTGCCTGCCCTCGTGGAGCTGACTCTGGTGGAGGGAAGACAGATAATACACAATAAATAAATGAGTAAGAAATTAAGATAATAACTGCTCTAAAACCAATAAAGCAGGACTACTTTAAATTAGGTAGTCAGGAAGGCCTCTCTGAAGAGGTGATTTTCAAGCTAATACCTCGGTTACAAGAAGCAGCAGTCACTCTGGCGTCTGTGGGCAGAACACACTGGGCAGAAGAAGCCACCAGTGCAAAGACCAGAAGTGGTGATGTGCTTGGCTTGTTGGAGAAACTGAAAGAGGGTTCCTGAGACATGAGGGGAGGAAGTGAGCAGGAGAGATCAGCCAGGTGTGGTGGGAGGATGGGCAGGCCCACAGGGTGGGAATGGTGAAGAATTGCAGGTGTTGGAGTAGCAGGCAGCTAGGGTTAGCTCAGGGTCTAGCTGAGTTTCCAGAAGCGCAGGAGGTTGCTGGTCTTCAGAGGCTAATGCTTTTACAAATGTACTGTGTGGTGATGGCAATGATCCTTTAAGACATGAGCCCTTCCTTGTGTTTCCTTCTGCAGCCAGGACAGAGATGTACACAGGGACCTGACTCGAGTCCCGCTCCCGGCCCAGCTGTACAGGTGGGCTGCCCCAGAAGTTATTTTGCAGAAGGAAGTCACCGTGAAGTCAGATGTCTACAGCTTTTCCATGATCATACAGGAGATTTTAACAGGTAGATCAAAGAGGACACTGACTTGACCAAAGTCCCTATTCTTCGGTTGGATTCTCTCTCTCTCCCCGCTCAGGAGTTACCTAGTTTGATGAAAATGCAGGATATAGGAAAAAGATTTCTTCAAGAAAACTTCTTTCTGCTTATGGAAGATATAAAATAACCTCAGAGAAATCTTCCTCTTTTAACCTGTTTGTTAAGACTCAGCAAAGCCTCTCTATCAGCTTGTCAGTGGTAATGCATTTAATCCAAGAAAAGTTTTTAAACTGAATATAGGAGCCCCTGAAGAATTTGAAAATGAGTGAGGAAGACTGGGCTCTGAGAAGTAAACTGTGAAGTTAAACACACCCAGGTTCCTTGTATGTATAATCAGTGTCACTTAAAGACATGATCAGTACCTGCAGACAGAAGGAATCCTTTGGGAGAGGGGCACACACACACACACACACCCATAAAACCCCAGTTAGCAGTGTTTACAGTCCCAGAGGCAAAATCACACCTTCTGTGAAAGGAATGGAATGCATTAGTGACCCATGAAATATTCCTGTGGTCCCCAGGTCTGCCAGTGGGAAGCTCATGTGTACATGACTCTGTGACTACTTTTTCCTGTTTCTACAGCAGGGATTCCCCTGGTAAATGGGGAAAGTGGTCTCTCATTTGTGATTGGACTTTCAGGTAGTTTTTCTACAGAAATTAATGTTTAAAGGGGTTGAGTGACTTGACCAAGGACACCCCATATCACCTGATTTCTTAATGTTACTCCTGACTCTTTCCTTAACAGATAACATACCCTGGGATGGCTTAGATGGCTCAGTTATTAAAAGAGCCATAGTCGTGGGAAATTATTTGGAAGCTGACTTCAGGCTTCCAAAACCTTACTATGATATTGTTAAGTCAGGCATCCAGGTCAGACAGAAAGACCGAACTCTGAACCTTCAAGATATCCAGTATATCCTGAAGAATGACCTAAAGGTAAGATCTGAAGCTGTTAGGAGTGTATTTCTGCTTGCTCATCTCAGGAGAGTAGGGAGTTAGAAACCAAGAAGCTAGAGGCCGAGTGGTAAGAATTTTTGGAAATCCTCATTTTATTACACCTATTCTGTGTGAGGGTAGCAAGGAATTGATGGAGGGAAGCTGGGGAGGGTCCATACGTAGTTGGGGCACAGAGTGAGATTCAGTGAATGGCAGCTGTTGTTGTTACTTTTATAATAACAATGGCCCTGGCCGGTTCTGCTCACTAGTTAGAACATTGGCATGCAGACTAAAAGGTCTCAGATTCGATTCCTGGTCTAGGGCACGTACCTCAGTTGCAGGTTTAATCCGTGGCCATGGTCGGGGCACACGCAGGAGGCAACCAATTGATGTGTCTCTCACATCAATGTTTCTCTATGTCCCTCCCCTCCCCTCCCTTCCACTCTCTAAAAGTCAATGAATGTTTAGAGGATTAAAAAACTAAAATAATAATAACAATGAATTAGCTAATTGGGAATATAGTCAGTCTACTCAACAGGAGTAAGAGGGAGTTTATTTGATACCTAGATCTGTTTCAGAAACACCAGTGACATTCAGATGATTGCAAATGTCCTTGATAATTTTTCCCTTGTCACAGGAATTGATTGGAGCCCAGAGAACTCAGCCAACTGAGAGCCCCAGGGTGCAGAGATATGATCGCCATCCTGATGTCGGTGTCTATCTAGGACTGACTTCAGAACATCTGAAAGAGAACCCTGACTTGGAAATAAAAGAGCTGAAGGAAGCGGGTATGGCCTTACCCCACAGGTTTGGCATGAATGTGTTCTGAGAGTCACAGGTTGCAACTAATCAATTCCTCCAAACTGTACATGTCACTCACACTGGGAAAAGATGGGTGCCTTAGGAGAGTAAATCAAGATCCTTGAAATTAAGTTAAAAATTTTGATCTCCATATACACCTTGGTTGGATCCAGAACTAAGCAGTAGCAACCAGGTAATTTCTAGCATGATTATCCTTAGGAATTTATCTAATTGCTTCACAAATAAAAACGATGATTTCTTAATTTAAAAAAAGGCAAAAGATTTATACGATCTGAAGAGAAACCAGAGTATTAATTAATTTAAAACTATTATCTGCTCCTTATAAAAAATGGAGATAGTACAAAGAATAAAATTACTTAGCATTTTAATTCTGCCACTTAGAAATAATTTGTTAATATTTTGGTGTTTCTTCTAATATTTTGCTTTTTAGTTCATTTCTAAACCTTGAATTCAGAGCTGGAAAGCGCCTTGCAGTCATCCTTAATGCGCTCACATTCCAAATGAGAAAAATGAGAAAAGCAAGGGTCAGAGAGGTCGTGGCTCGCTCCAGATTCCAGAGCTCGTTACCCAAGATTCCAGAGCTGGAACCCAAGCCACGTGACCGCTCTCTCTGACTCTCTCTGGACAGGGACAGGGGCCTCCAGAGTGGTCCTCCAAGCTCTCACTGCTTTGGCTCCTCTGTCCTGTTCTCTGCGAGCTGTACACCATCAACCAGGGTGAAGGCTGGTCAGTCTTGGTGTTACTTATTGAGGTCTTATTGTTCCCATGATACAGTGGAGTCTTAGGCAGTGTCTACTTTTATCAAATGCTCACCAAGAGCATAATTTTAACTGACATGAATATTTGAACTCTTATGTGTGTAAAGAAGTCCGTGAGTTTAGTCCTTAAGAGTCAGGGGCCTGTAATTTGCATGACCTGACAGTTATGCATGTTTTTTAAAATATGTTTTTATTGATGAGAGAGAGAGAGAGAGAGAGAGAGAGAGAGAGAGAGAGAAACATCAATGAGAGCGAAACATTGATTGGCTACCTCCTGCACACCCCCTACTGGAGATCAAACCCAAAACCCAGGCATGTGCCCTGACATGGAATGGAACCATCAACCTCTTAGTGCATAAGATGATGCTCCATCAATCCACTGAGCCACACCAGCCGGGCATGCATGTTTTCTTTTTAAACTGAATAATACATTCTGTAGGAATAGAAGGAATGCAACAAGATTAGAATTTTATAATATACATTAGACTTTTATGTAAGAGGTGCTCCATTTTATTCCAAAGAAATTTCCTCTATTTCCCTGTCTTTGCTATATTCTTCAAAGCAATAAATAGTAATTACTACTTTTGTAGATAAGTTGCTCATTTGTGTTAAGCAGTAATTATAACTTTATATTTTAAGTCCTTATCATCTCCAGAAACTCCTTTCTTTTCACTGTACAGTCTCACAGTAAAATATATTGTACTCAAATTCAAAGAGCCAGAGGCCCAAGGATGTTTAAGTACTGATTTAGTAATAGTGTCTACTGGAACCCACCTTCTGTTTATTTACATGATTAAACTGCTGCAGTAATAGAAATGAAAGCTACGTTAATGAAAAAGGAACTCAGGAGAATGAGGTCATTAAATATAACTAAGTACATTTTAAATATAAATAACATGTATTTCCTGATTAGTACCAAGTAAATATCTAAACTATCTATCTTGAATTCTGATCTTAAAAAAAGGTCAGAGATAATTAGGAAGAAGTGCTTCAGATTATCAGGTTCATTTTGAAAACAATGAGTTCCTCTGAGAGTATCACCTTAGTCTTCTTATCAGAGATTTCTGCTGGTCCTTTTGTTGCTAATCCCTTTGTCTCTTGCCCTTATAATCTACTTTGCTTTTGCTTTTATCAAAGGATTCTTGTATAACTGTTTCAGGCCACATATGACTAACAAAGGGGGATTCAGAGGGTATATATGTGGCTCTGGGAACTTGCTGGACTCAAGAGCAAAACTGGAATGACAATCCCAGGTGTGAGCTCCTGAACCACAACCACGGAGCCTAAGTGGAAGTGTCCAGTTATGCATGTTTTTAAAATATATATCTTTTTATTGATTTCCGATAGGAAGGGAGAGGGAGAGAGATAGAAACATCAATGATGAAAGAGGAATCAATCATCAATCAGCTGCCCCTCCAGTGGGGATCAAGCTTGCAACCTGAGCATGTGCCTTGACTGGGAATTGAACCATGACCTCCTGGTTCATAGGATGATGCTCAACCACTGAACCACACCGGCCAGGCAGTTATGCATGTTTTGAGCACACTGCACCTCAAGCTTAGAACATTTCCCCCAGGGCTTGGTCCCTCCCAGATGTTCTACCTCAGCCCATGTCAAAATGGGAACTTTCTCGTAGTTAGAAACACCCTTTGCCCTGCTGTGAGTGTGTCTGGTAGTCTTCCACACCTGGGAAGGGAGTGGGAAAACAGAAAGCTGCTTTCTGCTTTCTCATGTCACTCGAGCAACCACCAAGGCGCTTAGCTGCTGCATGTGATCACTCAACCGTTTGCATGTTACTGCTCCTTTCAACAGGCAGTCAGCTGCATTCACCAAGGAATCCCAGCGAGAAGGCCACACCAGATCCTCAGGTCCCAGGTCCCAGTCTGATGACCAAGGAGGCTCAGAGGCAAGATGCTGCTCCTCCTGCTTGCTTTGTGGCCAGGAGCCCCAGCTCAGGGCCGTCAAGCCTTTGCAGCTTCGAAATGAACGAAATC
>NW_005876016.1:0-10775 GCF_000147115.1 Myotis lucifugus | reverse complement strand
AAAATGAAGAAATTCCATTTGAAAGAAAATTTTCATATTTTTAAGAAAAGAATATGTTGTAATTGTTATCCTCCAAGTTAAATAAGAGTAGGGGAGAAAGATATAGGATTGTACTGCTTTCTGAAAAGCAATCCTATTCATTCTATCTTTATCTAATGATTAATTTAAAAAGGAAACGACCTTTTTTTCAAAGTTTTGGCAGGGATATATAGTTTCGACTAAATGAAATTATTGTTTGTATGTGAAAGAGAGTCAAAGGCCAACGATTTTATAGAATTTACCTAACAGAACTAAACCTATTTAGTTTTTCACATCCAACAGTTTATTTAAGTCATTTTCTCTTGGTCTATTTGCCTCCCCTACTAATCCTTTAGGCTCATCTAATCTCCCCTAAAGTCAACTTGCTTTTTACTTCTAAAACATTCTTACTTTATGTTTGTAGCCAAGAAAGAGACGTTTTTTAACAATGCTTAGATTGTTGCTCTTTAATGTAGAGGCTCTATAAAAATGATATATGCATGAAGTTTCATTAAGTAGTAACTAGAATCATAACCATATTCCCAAGAGCAGGAGTTTGAAGCTCTTGGCAGATTTTTGAATCAGTCAGTTCTTGGTAGGAATCCCATTTCTAACTTCAAAAGTACAGCAAATTTGGGCAAATTAAATAATCTGAGACTCAATATTTTTACTTGCAAAATATGAATGATAATTCTTTCTTTAAAGGGAAACTGAAATTTTAATAATTTAATAATAAAATATATATGATAACATGTATTTAGTACTGCTATTCTATCTAATAATAGACAAACATGGTAATTAGCCTCCCATTGGCTAATCAGTGTGATATGCAAATTAACCGCCAACAAAGATGGCAGCTAATTTGCATACTGCAGGCAGGGCGGGACAGCGCCATCCCGCCTGTCCTGCCGCCATCAGGGCCTGCTATCTGCGACCTGGGGCAGTGGGCGTCCGTGTGCGACCTGACCCAGGGCGGCCTGGCGGGGCAGCAGCGATCCGCCGGCCCGCCCGGGCGTCCTGTGTGCGACCCGCCTGGGGTGTCCCGTGTGCGACCCGACCCGGGGCGGCGCCCCAACCCCAGGATCAGCCCTGCCGTGTGCGCGACCCGGTGAGGCGGGGCAGGCACCGAGGGATCGGGCCTGCCATCTGCCACCCGGGGAGCGGGCCTAAGCCAGCAGGTGGTTATCTCCCGAGGGGTCCCAGACTGTGAGAGGGCACAAGTGGGGCTGAGGGACACCCCTCCACCCCCCTCCCCTGCCAGTGCACAAATTTTTGTGCACCAGGCCTCTAGTTTATCTATAATAAATAAATAAATAGAGTGTGGGAGACAGATTCTATTTGCTGTAGTGGGAGTTTACAGATAACCAAGGAGAAGAGGTTAGAATGATTCTTGTGGTAATGGATTAGAGTTGGAGACTTAATATAAACTCATATTTAGATTAATGTAGATATAAAAGGTTATATATAGAAACATTTATAGGTATTTGTATATTTACAGGTTATTCCACAAACATATATTTCCTTGCTTTATCTGCTGAGAAAGTGTAGAACTAACAATAGCAATGAATGCATCTAGTATCCAGATCATGATTTCTAATATGAATCTCCAACAAAAGGAACCATGTCCTTGGATAGATGGTTTATTTTCGGGCTGTGGGAGGAAACATGCAGGGTGAGCCTGGAACATTTTGAAGGGCCATAAAGTAAAAGAGTGCTAAAAACAAAAGCAAATACACCTTATAATGACAGAACTTGAAAGGGGACACAGATCCAACTAAAATAGCTCCCGAAGACCAAAGCTGATACAATTTGAACAACAAAATAAAATAGTATTAGATACAGCATAAAGTATAAATAAATAACCATGAGTCCTTTTGATATAAATAAATGATTGAATAACTGAATAAATGAGGAAGAAGAGTCAAATACTTGATGTAGATACTTCAACCTCAAAGAGGAAGAGCAATACTTCCACTTTGCATAGTGACCTCCTTTCAAGGAATATAGCACAAAAAGGAAAAAAGCAAAACAAAACAAAATTAGCTTTACAATGGAGAAACCTGTCAGACAACAGCCAGGGGGTGAAGGTCAACAATGATAAATCATGTTGATAGAATGGACCCTTGATACAATGCTATGAAAATTGCACTTTACCTTCATGGTCTTCTCAAAAACACTTAGACCCAGGGAAATCCTAAGAGAAACACCAGACAAATCGCAATAGGAGAACTTTCTACAAAATGTCTGACATGTGCCTCTCAAATCATCAAGGTCATTAAAACAAGGAAAGTCTGAGTAATGGTGAAAGCAAGGAGTAGCCTAAGAATATATGACACATGTTATGCTATGTCCTGGATGGAATCTTGGAACAGAAGAGAAACATTGCAGATTAGTGTTTGTGTAGAGGTGGGGGTGGGGAGAATGGTGACGGGCTGCTAATGGATACCCGGTATTTTTGGGGGGTGACTTAAATGTTCTAATATTAGATTGTTGTGATCATTGCACAGCCCTGTGAATATACAGAAAGCCACTTCGTTATATACTTTGAATGGATAAAACGTGTAGTGAATTATATCTCAGTAAAGCTATTTAAAAAAAATTGGTTTAAGGTAAAAGTAAATTTTAATGACTTTTCTCCTTTTCTATTAAGAGAAAGCAAGCCTTGAAAAATAACTAACACCCTCATAAGTGTCAGGGAGCCAGTAATCATTTGGAGGAAAAGCCACATAGAACAAGGATGGATTCTATAAACACCTACGTCCTATAATGTTCCCAGCTTGAAAAAATAGTGATTACTTTTAGTAATACATTCTGCACCAGCTCCATGTTACATGACAGAACAGCAAAGCCAGATCCCTGAATTCCTTTAACTCTACAGGATCCATTTCTGGCCATGGCTACACTGCAATTTACACGGCTGGTTTCATAAATTCCACCCTGCCGTAGCTATGTCAATTAGGCTTTCCCGTGCTCCCCACTCAAGCTTCTAGGCCCGACTCTTTATTTTTCTGTCTTTGCATGACATTACAAATGTCAGGGAGCCTCAGATTTGCTCTCTGCTTGCTTTATTATATTAACATGATTTGCTAAGCCTTTTTGCTGCCTAAGTCCATAGAGATGGAAATAATAATCCTTTTTCCATTTTATGGTTTTGTTAAGTCTGTAACTAAGTAAGTTTAGAAATTCATCAATTCAGTTTAAAATGTAGTCAAACCAGCTGTTTCATCCATCAAAATGGCCTGTTTTAGTGATTATATAAGCAGAGCCTAAGTGTGTTGGAACACTACATGTAAATGTTATAAGTCAGAATCAGATTCCTTCCCCAAATGGTATGTTAGCCTTTTCTAACTCATAATTTTTCTGGCCACTAAATTTATTCTGTGTATAATGTGGCTTAATGTTGATGTAGTTGTGCTATTTAGATCTGCAGTGCGCTCCACAGCCTTTCAATGTGGCAGATTTCTAAGCTATGGTGACAAAGTACTAATGTTTGCAAATGATTGCACATAATATGGCTTTTCCACAAATAACCATTTGTTTTTATTTCTATGCATCTTTAGGAATTGCGTGCTGATTTTGGTCACTAAAATTTAGTTGAGAACATTGCAATTTCAAGCAATTTAATTATAATTATAAAAATATTTATTAAAGGAAGCTTAATTTCAAATGTATCTTCTCTCATTAGGTTTTTCTGTTGTGACTCTTTTTGAACTATAGGAAATCTTGAATTTCATAGATCTTGCTGCCTATTGTTTTCAATTGTAATAATTACTGTTATTTATACTAATTATTGTTATTCATTAAATATTTTGGAAATGAACCAAAAGAGAGAGTCCAAGATAAACAATTTGATTACAATATAGTCCTTGCCATCACTGCTTCTAATTTCTTGAATAATTTAGCACCTTTTTTTTTTACTATTTTCTCCAATACCACTGTTTTTATAATTCTTGGTAATTTCAATATCCATGTAAATCATCTCCCAAAAGCTTTTGACTTGATTTCCTCTTGTTCTCTTCTTCACCTGATTTTATATGCCACATTTCATCAGTCCTCAATGCTGTGGACAGACCACAGATACTATCAATCAACCTCTTCCATCATCTGAATTTCATCATTCCACCATCTGAATAACCCTTTCTTTGCACCTCTAACATTCCTCCTTTCTCCTCACTATGACCTTGCTATCTAGTTGACTAAGAAAGTAAAATCCCACATGATGATCAAATGAAATTGAATCCAGGGATTCAAGGACAGTTCAACATCCAAAAATCAACAAATATAATACATTGTATCACCACAAAGGTTAAAAATCATGCGATCATCTCAAAAATGCATAAAAAAAATTTGATAAAATTCATTGTCCTTGAACATGAACAATTTTTAACAAACTATGTATAGAGGGAATGTACCTAAATATAATAAAGGCCATATATGACACCAAAAGCAAAGGTGACATCAATATTTGCCTTCTTATTGGGTCAGTCCAATCAACATACAAATATGATATAAATACTCCGGTTTCTCTTCAGATCGAATAAATCTTTCGCCTTTTACAAATATGATATAACATCACCTAACTTTAAAAATTGTACTTGACTTCCCATACTCATTCCTGTTTCACTGATGTCCTTTCTCTACGCTCAGTGTGAGATGCAGTGAAAGTAAGGAATCAGAAAGACCTGGTTTCAGTTTTGGTTTGCTACATATTAGCTATGTGATCTTAAACAAGGCACTCAAATCTTTAATCCTCTGTTTCTTAATCTAGTTAATGGAAAGTAACAATACCTAAAAGGATATAAAAGTGATTTGAGGCATTGTCTCAAAATATTCAAAGTGCTTCAAATGTGGTAATGTTTAATGTTTACCAGAAACCTATGAGGTGGGTTGTGTTATTTTTTCCCAGTTTATGGATGAAGAAATCAAAGACACAAGAGGTTAATTTGCATGTGCTACATTATGTAAAGTGCAAAGTTTGCATTGGAACTCAGGCATCTTGGAGAAAATCAAGCTTTCATCAGGTGGCAGAGGCTAACAGATCTCCAGCAAATTTCCTTCTACACTTTTTTATATTGATAGTGTTATAGCAGTCACAAATCTGCCCAACATTGCATCATTTTCTAGCTTTCATTACAGGAAGATTTGACTAATTTTCACTTCTAGTATGGTCCCTAAGACAGTAGACATTATCCCCTTTCTCATATTCTATCCCTCTTTCATTGGCCATACCCAAAAGTGCCAGCAAGCCAGCTTCAGCTCTGTGACCATAACGCCCTAGGACACATGTTGGTAATATGGCCTTTGGACCAAATATGTTCCATCTTCTGTTTTTGTAAATAAAGTTTTATTGGAACACGGGTACATACATTTGTTTACATATTGTCTATGTTTGCTTTTACACAAAGACAGCAGAACTGTCAAGTGCCACAATATTAGTTTTTTCTTTTGTTTTCTTTCTTTTGTTTTCTAAAGTACTAAACTTATATTTTTTACAGTCACTTCTTTATAAAATGTAATATTGTCCCTAATTATTTAGATCAATGTAGACTATAAGAAAATCATAAATCTTACCTACTATTGTGAGTTACATTTCCTAACATAGTCATTTATTTCTTTATTAAAAACTTCTTTCCTTTACATATTCTTACATTACACATGAATTTTCAGGAATTTATTCATGTCATATTGCAAGTGCTTATAAAAACACTGCTTACATTGCCCTAATTGTGAGTAAAAATAAATAGCTTTAGACATTTTCAATACTTGATTTTAAAAACTAAGTTATAAAAGATGATAAACATTGCAAGAGGCAACAGAATTAAATCAATAATATTTTAGTTGTGTGTGTGGAGGGGGGGGAAAGGGGGAGTCCAAAGCCTATGATAAAATAATTTCTATTGTGGTTAAGTAGGAAAATAAGTAAAATAAAGTATACACTCTTATTTATATAATTTTTTCTTATCATCTATGGACTTAAAGTAGTAAAAATTTACTGATAAAGAACATTTTCTTTTGATATTGTGGTCCAAGGAAATAAACACTGTCCTTTTATTCCTTTAGTTATTTAAACTATCTGCTCCTTGACTTCATTTGTGTATACTTATCCTTCCACATGAACTTTTTTATGCCATTATATTTTGAGCACATAATTGTGTGGCAAGCACTATAAAGTAAACATCTTTACATCATCTCTATTCCTTAGAAAGGTTTTCTAAGGCAGATATTATTATCCCCATTTCATTAATGTCTAAATGGTTCCTTGCTTAAAACCATCTACACTAATAAAAGATGCAAATTGACCATACCTTCACGACACCCACCAGTCAATTAGGAGTGAGTATGCAAATTAACCCAACAAAAATGGTGGGTTAATTTGCATATGCAGGGGCTGAGCGGCCGGGGCGAGGTGGGTCGCTTGTGTCATCACCATGGTCACGACGCAGACATTCCTCATGGCCCCAGCTGCTCTGGGCCTCTGGGCAGCATGGGAAGGCAGAAAGGCAGCTCTGGGCCAGAAGGAAGGCAGTGCCGGCAGCCAGGGGAAGGAAGGCCCATTCTTGCACGGATCTTCGTGCATCTAGCCTCTAGTACAGCTAATAAGATTTGGAATTAGAATTCCTTCCTAGGAATGTTTAACTCTCAATCTATGACCTTCCGTGAAGTTATTGTACCTCTTTATTGACTATTAAACTAAAGACAAGTCAAAAGAAAATTGTGTCTTCACAAGAGTTGGTTTGCCTTCATCATTATGAGTAATCCAATATTTTTAACATCTCCCCTAAATAAACATTTTTTACTATTTTCCCTGAAGTACCATTTTGCTATTTAATTTTTGTTGCAGAAAATATTTCCTTTTATTCCATTTTATTTTATTCTATATTAATGTTTTCTTGATGTATAAACTGCATGCAGAGAAGTATATAAATCATAAGCTCAATAACTTTTTACAAAGTAAGCACACTAATGCAACCAGCCCCAAATCAAGGAATATAATTATATCAGCACACATAGAATACATTATCTTTTGTGCCTGGCTTCTTTACTAAATGCTGTTTGTAAAATTAATCCATGTTTCCTGTATAGCAATAGTGTTGTTTGTGCTTATAACTGTATACTATGTCATTGATAAAATGAAGTCCAATTTATTTATCTATTTTAATCTTGATTGAGATTTGTTTTGAGTTGCTAGCGTGAGTGGAAACTGACACAATAGAATCATTTATGTTAAGGTTTGCCTTATGTTCATCCCACCTATGAACTTATGGCTGCATAAGACCATACCTTAATATTTACTTTCTCCTCAATATGGCAACCGGACCATCTGCACTCTGCATCTTGAGTGGAGCCAATCCATTTCACCAGTTTGTATGCTACAAGCATGTAGCATACATTGGGATAAAGGACCTAGAAGTTTTGAACTCTTGGACTTTCATGCTTGCTATAGAAGCACATCCTGGAACTTGCTTACCTCAGAGTCTCACCACCTGGAACTAACTAATCCTTTTTGAACTCATGTTAGATATTCAGTAGGAAAAAAAAATGTATTACGATTTGTGGGTTTTGCTTCTGTAAGCGCTGGCTTTCTTTGTCTTCCTTGGAGCACATTTCAGAAATTCCTCTGAATCTGTGTCACCCAGATTCGGATCTTTTAGGACCCAAACAATCTTTTGATTTGATACATAGCTTCAACCTTAGTCATTTTGAGCTATTATGAAGAATACTACTATACACATTCTTGAATACAATTTTTACATTTGTAAATGAATTTTTTTTAGTTCTTTGAGTGGAGCTGCTGAGTCATTTAGTATGATTTAGTAGAAAGTGACAATCACTTCTCTAAAGTGTTGTACTAATTTATATTCCCACCAGCAGTATGTCTTCCAATTACTCACAACATGGAATTGTCTCTTTCTGCTGAATATGTATGATTCTGTGGTTTTAATTATAATTTCCCTGATAGCTAATAAGCACCATTTTTATGGTTATTGACCATTTGGATATCTTTTTTTATGAAGTGCCTGTTGACATCTTCTGTCTTTTTTTAATTTTTATTGTGTCATCTTTTTTCTTCTTGACTTGAAGGAACACTTTCCATGTTCATGTATAAGTTCTTTGCATTGTGTTCACATTACATACATCTTACCATACAACTCTCATAAATCTTCTGATCTATGGCTTCATTTTTCACTATTAGTGGTATCTTCTGATAAGCAGGTATCTTTAATTTTAATTTAGTCTAATTAATATTCTCCTTCTTGTACTGTTTAATAAATCTTTCTCCCTTTTTCCTTGATTTTTATTTTTTGTTGAGTATTAAAAATGGTGCTTTCTTTTAAAATATCTAGAAGACAACATATCACACATTTTCATTTTATTACTATATACAGTTTTGAAAGGACCCCTGCAAATATCTAATTAAGTATTTATTCATAAAAGCTTTATCTATAAAAAGATTTAACAATTAAAGCATATTCTACCACAAAAGTATTATTAATACTTAATACTTTCAAGATCTTTAGTTAATTGTAAAGTATTGCTTCTCATTATTGAAGTTAAGAATGAAGAAAATTAGAATATTAGTCTACTTTATGGAAAGGGTATGCTTTTTACTTGAGAACACAGCACAATTTAAACTTCTAATTAGCAAAACTGGCTACATTTTCTTGATTTAACAGTTACTTACTTTGGGGCTAATTATTAAGCCTCATAATAAATGATGCAGCAGAAATTATAGGATATGCCCTCTGAAAAGGCAAATAAACAATAAACATTTTTCTTTTTATTTACTTCAATTTTTAATTTTCAAATGATAGTTTGATTTTCTGATCTTTGTCCAATATGCTTATTTACATAACTAAACTTAACGTAAAAATGAAATCCCTCTGGATGTTCTGATTAACTGTAGAGCTGCTTTAAAATAAAAAGGGTAATTATCATAAACTTCCTAGAGACTGCTTGACTTGGATCCAACCGCAATGAAAAGGCACAGCTCTGCTTCCAGAGTGTTCAGTTATTTTCAAAATGTAAATTGGTTTTACTTATGTATGGAAAATTTAAAATTGTTTCTAAAATACACACTCAGAGATAGTAGAGGCTACTGTGAGTGAAAATCAGTATCTTATCACACCCTTTAAGCTTAAGAAACTGTATAATATATTAAAAACTATTTTGCTAGAGTAAGTAAGGTTGAATATAATCCTTTTTTAAAAAATGGCTGCACATTTTTGTATTCCTCTTTTGGGCTCATAAACTGTGCTGTTATCCCCTCAAAGAATGTGTGTTATTCCAATATGGCTTTAGTGTGAATATAGTTATCAAAATCATTTTCCCCAAGATAATAAGGTTAATATATATTTTAAGTGTCATCAAAAGCATAATATTGTATTGACATAATTTAAAAATAACTTTTTAATTTAAATTTGCCATTTAGTAATAAATATGTTTGTAAGGTAAGATAGATAAATTTGTTGTAGAATGCAGAAAGAGAACTACATATAAAAAGAAAGAACTTCTAGGATTTACCTTTGTTAAAAGATTTCTTTGCAAAAACTCTTGAAAGGTGAAAACTATTAAGGCTAATTTTATTTACTTTCTTTGATATTGTTGCTTAGCTGGTACTATTGCTACTGTTTTAACACTGGTGTCCCTGTTAATTCCAAGTATCAGAATTGAAAGAAAATGGGATGTCAGGTCTATGGACATAATTGATTCAGGAAATAGTCAAATCCCTGTTCATGTTCAGTGCCAATGAGGAGGACCATGTCCTGCTAATAGTGAGGATGAGAAACAAATGAGTCAAGAAATTCAGAACAAAGTTTTACAGTAAAAATGCAAGCAGTCATGAGAGGACCAAAGGAGATCAAAGCCAAGAGACCTGTAAGAGAACAATAGAAACAAATAATGGAGACCTTCTTAGAACCACATTAGGAGATATAATAGAACTAGAGGCCCGGTGCATGAAATTCATGCGTGGGTGGGGTCCCTAGGCCTGACCAGCAATCAGGGCCCATCAGGGCCATCTCATCCAGTCCAAATTGGGGTGGGCCGAATGGGGCTTGCTGGCCACTGGCTGGGGCCTGCTTGGCAGGGGTGGAGAGACTGCAGGAGGTTTGCCAATCGGGGGGAGGGACTGGGGGAGGTTGGCTGGCTGTGGGAGGTTGGCTGCGGGAGCACACTGACCACCAGAGGACAGCTCCTGCATTGAGCATCTGCCCCCTCATGGTCAGTGCACGTCATAGTGACTGGTCAACTGGTCGTTCTGGTCATTTGGTCGTAATGGTCTCTTAGGCTTTTATATATATACTAGAGGCCCGGTGCACAAAAATTTGTGCACTGGCAGGGGGTGGGGGTGTCCCTCAGCCCCACTTGTGCCCTCTCACAGTCTGGGACCCCTCGGGAGATAACGACTTGCTGGCTTAGGCCCACTCCCAGGTGGCAGAGGGCAGGCCCAATCCCTAGGTGCCTGCCCCGCAGGCCCTGGTCAGGCTCAGAGCAAGGCCGATTTGGGAGTTGAGGCACTGCCCCCTGTCACACTCAAGGCAGGGTAGATGGGAAGGTTGCGGCGCCACCCCCTGTCATGCACAGAGCAAGGCGGATCAGGGGGTTGTGGTGCCACCCCTGTAACATACAAAGCCAGCCAATCAGGGGGTTGGGGTGCTGCACCTGTCATCAACAGAGCAGGCCACATCAGGGGGGAAGTAGAGCACCCCCCTGTCACGCAGAGTAGGGCCGATGAGGGGATTGGGGAGCTCCCCTCT
>NW_005876015.1:0-10775 GCF_000147115.1 Myotis lucifugus | reverse complement strand
CTTATGTCCATTAGTTATGCTTATATGCATGCATACAAGTCCCTCGGTTGATCTCTTACCCCCCTCCCTCCTGCCCCCCAACCTCCCTGGCCTTCCCACTGCAGTTTGACAATCTGTTTGAGGCAGCTCTGCCTCTGTATCTATTATTGTTCAAAAGTTTGTAATGGTCTTTATTATCCATGAATGAGTGAGATCATGTGGTATTTTTTCCTTCTGCAATGAAGTTCTCTTGCAGCCACATCTTAGGCAAATTACCAGAGCTCCTTCTTGGTCTCCTGCAGACGTCTTGCCTTGAGTATAACACAGCTCAGCTTCAACATTTAAATCAGAAGACAAAACTTTTGATCTTGCACATCTAATTTTTCTAGACAGCAGCAAATTATGCTTTTAGTTCCTAGTATTGCTTAGATATTTATAAGTGAAATGGTAGCCTTTATGTTTTGGGGGTTTTTGTTGTTTGTTTGTTTGTGTTTGTTTGTTTGTTTGTTGCTCCTTAAATTAATTCAGTCTTAGAAATGAGACTGTGTTCTTCTCCATCCACTGGCTGGATCAGTAGCACAAGCCTCATTGTTGTTTTGTTTTCCTATAGAAATCTCATGCGGTCCACCAAGTCATGTACCAAATGCAATTGCTCGAGGCGTACATTATCAGTATGGGGACATGATCACCTACTCGTGTTACAGTGGATACATGTTGGAAGGTTCCCTAAGGAGTGTTTGCCTAGAGAGTGGAAACTGGACATCACCTCCTATTTGCAGGGGTAAGGAAACATTTGGGTGGTTATTTCTTAGGGAAATATATGGAAGTCTGATGTGGGCCACAACCAGGCCAGGGCACTAAGTGACCTTTGGAAGCCAGTTCGTGAAGATTCGTTTAAGTTAGAGTTATGCCAAATCTAACGCATTCCAAAAGTAGAGAGCATGCTGCTTTATTTTTCTTCGTCTTTAAATTTTAACATTTGTGTCATTTTGTTTTTTTACTTTATTGATTTGAATTTTGAAAGCTTGCACACAGAACTCTAGCCCAGCACAGTGTCCCTTCCTGAGTTAATCATGGATCCTCAGGCACGTCTTCTCTCCAAATCTCGGGAGTATTCTCAGCTGCTAAGGGAAGCAGTGTCATGTCTGGGTCCTGGGTGCACCTCTTGGCCCCTCAAGTGTTTCAGCACAGATTCTGGTTCTACCCACCTATCCTAGGAAGGCCCCAAATCCCAGAGGAGATGGGACAGCCCACCTAATGAGCAGAGTATAAAACAAGAGGTACCAGCGAGCCTCAGGGAAACAGAGCTCTCACCCCATCTGGCCATACTCGGGTGGGTGACCAGCACTCCGTGTTCACATGGGCACTTCTGTCTCTTTACTTGCTGTATGGAATTTTCAAACCCAAGGACGAATTTTGTGTGTGCTTTCAATAAAATCTTGGGGGAATAAAAGATTCTATGCTTGTAATTCTGCAAAATAAAAAGAGGTAGATAACAAGGCATTCAAGCATGTCCTTCTAAAACGTATACTTTTCTAATAATTTTATTTACAAATCATAATTGTTCCATTCATTCTAGAAACATTTACTGAAAGTCAGGAACTATGCTAGTGAACAAGATACACATATCCAAGGAACTAAAAAAATAATCAAGTTGTTGGAGAGGTTGTCCACATGGCCCCATGGACAATGATCAGATTTGGATTTGGTGTGAAAGCCAAAGTCTTTCATAACTTGTGGGGGCAGGGAGAATTGAAGTAGTCCATGATGAATGGCATGAGCCTCAAAAATGTCTAGGGTTATTACAGGAGAAAGAAAATTAATTTTCTGAAAGCAACGGTGAGATATGACATCATCAGCACATGGGATGTAAGAGAAAGTGCAACCTTCTTTTAAGAGGGCTGCTGTGGAGGTGGCATCTTCAGGGAATAGTCCAGATTTTACTTAACATGAGAAGTCAAAATAAGGGTTGTGTGTTTGTTTGCTCTTGTTTCTTCTTTTGTCTTAAGATACTATGAGGTGGTGGCAGCACCAAAGAGCTCCTGGCCACCAAAGGCCACCTTTGCAAGGGCATTTGCACATCTTCTAAAGGGGCATTCCTTTACATAAGCCACCTTGTCCCCCTTACCCTGAATCCCCAAATTACTAAAACCTTGATAGCCATGTTGTGGCCCTTCTGAGCCCCTCAGGTTCATCCCCAACCAAATCTTGAGATTCCGTTTTGTTTCTCTTCCTTAAAGCTTAAGTCAAGGATATAGTATGCAATATACATGAGTAATTCTATTTTCTGACAACCACCCTTCCATAATTCCCTCGATTTATGACCATCTGCTTCTTTGACAGCCGTCTGTCGATTCCCATGTCAGAATGGAGGTATCTGCCAACGCCCAAATGCTTGCTCCTGTCCAGACGGCTGGATGGGGCGCCTCTGTGAAGAACGTGAGTCTTTCTTCAAACCTTACTTGGAGTCCTGATAGTTTGCCTGGAAGCTGCCAACTCAAAGTTACTAGGAACTGGCTCTGCTGGCGGCAGGGATTTATTTGCTTATCCTACAGCAGGCCAGACAGGGCAACTAGAGCTGATCGGAATATGTCAATCACTTTCAGGAGATCTAGAATATTAGACCATGAAAATATAGTTATCAACATCCATCATCTCCACATTCTCCTGGCACAAATTTCTAAGGATCATCTGGAAAGGAGCTAATCATCAGGGGTTTCCCAGACTTTGTCTTCCTTCATCTCTAGTCTTTTTATATATTCTGCCACTCGTAGCTACAGCTGTAAATTCATGGCATTGCCTAACATTGTACTTTGCAGCTCACCATTCACTCTTTTTCACTAAGGGCAGTTCTTCCCAATTAAGGAAATAAGGAAAGTTGGCATTCCCATATCTACACAATGGTTGCTAAATTAATATAGAATTTTTATTCTCATAGTAATACATTTCAATTTGAACTTCCAGGAGGCTGTGAATAAGTGGTTTTAAGCATTTTTAATGTCTAAGCAACATTTTGTTTTACTATCTTAAAAAAATACATGTGAGGGAAAAAATGATTTCATTTTTCATTGGGAGTGGTATATGTAAATAACATTAAAAGTCATTAATGAGGTGGTCATTGGTCTACATCAGGTTTTTCTAAGGTCAGACATTTTATGAGATTCTAAGACTTTTTAAAGTGTAACTATCTCAACTAATCTAGAAAGGAAAATAGAAGATGGAAATAAATTTAGGCCATTAACAACTCACCATAGCAAGTATTCTCACAGTGATGAAGAAAGGAGAGAAATTACATTTTTCCTTCCTCTTCTCCCCAGTCATTCCTTCCCACTTAAGGCTTTCATACTTGACCTGCTGTAATGGCAGGAGTCCAAAGACTCAGGGAGCATTTGCCCTGGGTGCCCTAACAACAGACCTTGCTTATCTCACTGAGCATGCACCTGCCCTCGTGGCTTAGAGCAGGACTTCCCAAGCTTTACTGTGCACACAGATCACCTGGGAGATGTTGTTAAATGCAGATTCTGATTCAGTAGATGAGTTGGGACCTGAGATTCTGCATTTCCAGCCAATTCCTAGGTAATGCCAATACTTTTGGTTTGAGAACCACGCTTGGAATAGCAAACTAATAGACAATCTCACTCCTTTTAAACAGACTACACCTCTTTGAAGAGCTCAATAGGAGGAATGTTTACTGTGGAGGGTGTAGGAGAGGCCTGATTCAATCACCATCAGGCCTCGGCTCGAAGGAAATAAAGAGCAAGTTTTCCCATCACTGCCAATGTGTTGCCAACAGCCTGTAGGATAGCCTGTCTGACTCCCATTTTCACATTTAATTCAAGACAAGAAGAGTGCCTCGAGGCAGCCAAACCCTCTTAGAGCATTTTATGTAATTTGTAATGGAAATTTGAAACTGCAATAAATGGGGAACATTCTGCTGATTCTGTGAAGGGAAAGCAAAGCACTTAGCAGATATTGATTACAGTGGGTCTTCTCCAAAGGAGCGCATTTGGCATCAGTCATGACTGCAGGCTAAGGGGCCAGGGTTACTTTCCTAATTGTGTTTCCCCAGTGATACTGATTAATAAACAACACATACGGGAAGTTCTCTCGTGGGTCATACAAGGTTTTACTCCTCCTGGATCATGTTTTTTGAACACGTGAACATATCTTAGTGTGTGTATTTTCATCAAATCGTTTTTGATCTCCTCTCTAGCAATATGCATTCTTCCCTGTCTGAATGGCGGTCGCTGTGTGGCCCCTTATCAGTGTGACTGCCCACCTGGCTGGACGGGGTCCCGCTGTCATACAGGTAGGCGTCCTATCATGGTTTGTTGTCTTGGTGACTTAGCTCTTTGAAGTCCTAGAGGACATTGATGAGTAGGACTCAGATTCCGAGGTGGAAGTGAAAGAAAGGGTATCAGGGTTTCTCAAGAATTCCTCAAATGGCCCCTCGAATGGTGAATCCGAATGCCTCAAAGTTACCTTTCAGAGTCATGTGCCAGAGAAGAGCAGCTAAGTTGACTGAGTTGTCAGGCATCTTAGTGTCAGAGGTTCCGAAAAATATTTATTTTGAGTGCCAAGTTCAAAATGCTGGAGCATGTCTAGTGAGCAGCAGAAGCCACTGAAGGGTTTTAAGTGGGAAAATCACAATCAGATTTTCTTTTAGAAAAATGATTTTGGCAGCAGTATGGATAATGGCAGAAAGCATGACTTACAAGGAGACCAGTTAGGAAGTTATCAAAGCAGAATTGGCAAGCGGTAATAAAGTCTGGAGAAATGACAACCCAAATAGATTTGAGAGAAGTTTGGGAGGTGAATCTACACTACTCAGTTATAGGTTTCATTGTGGGAGTAAAGGTCTGAACAGAGTCAACACTGATATTTCCAGTTTGGGTCCCTGATGGTGCCATTTACTGAGACAGAGACCCCAAGAGGAGCAGGTTTGAGGTTTAGATAAGGAGTTAAGTATTGACTCACTTTGAGGGGCCTGTGGAACATACAAGGGAGAGGTCTGATAGGCAGGTGGCTGATTGCTCCCAGAAGATACATCTATACTGAAGATAGAAATTTATGGGTTATCATTGGAAAAAATTCATGGGGAAAAAGAATAAGACTATGCAGAAGACACATGGCATGAGAAGGTGGCTCAGAAGGGACCAATGGGAGCTCCCATGTTAAAGGGAAGGAGGAAGATGTTAAGCTTTTAGACAAGGAAGAGAAAGTAAGTGCTTAGTACAGTCAGGCACCATTAAATCATCATGCTCCTGAAAAGGAGTAATATTTTTTATATTGGTACGCAGAATCTATGGAGAGTTGGTTTTAAATTATTGGGCTTCATTTTTACTATTTTTAAGCCTGCTTTGTTTCATACTTTCCTTTTACTATATTGCACATATGTGCATTCTGTTGGCCTACTCTTACTCTTCACTCACCAAGACGGCTCCCCAAGGACATAGACTAATGTTTTATTTCTTGTCCTCTCTCTTCCACCCAAGTGCCTGGCACTGGCTGGCATTCTACATGCCCTCACCCCCATATTGTATGCATGAATGATTAAAGAAGTACATCTATTTATATCTCACCAAAGATGAACTGTTCATCTGGGGAAGCTTACCTTTCCAAGCTATAATGAGACTGAAATTGAAACTGAAATGTTTCTCATTTCTCTCAACAGGCATTTCATTTCCTCCCTGTAGGATGTTCTCCTTTTTCTTTGATACGTTAAACTTGCTGGTGTTGGGTCTTTATCAGTTTTTAGCATCCTAGGGTTCTTTAACAAATAGACTCATGCAAGTGAAGAGTTTGGTGATGAGACTATGAATTTGTAAGGAAGATGTCTTTATAGTAAATCTTTGAGTGTTCATTCAGGGTTTCATCTGTGGCTAATTTTTAACTCTACTCCAGGTTCCATCATTCTAATTAAGGCCAGTAAAAGTCATGAAATAGGTTTCCTAGCCAACACAAGGGCTTTTGAGTCATCTGTTATTTTAGACAAGCTCTTGCCTGATTTATTGTCATGAGTTGATGTCTGATGTAATGACTGAATCATAGAGTTCAGTGCTAGCTCCCTCAAGGGATTTACAGTCTAATTGAGCATATGAAAAGTTCACAGTTCAAAACAGTATGTGCCAAATTAGTTACATAAATAAAAATATTAAAGAAGAGAAAAAACAGTGGACTTGAAGTTATCAGCAAAGATTTCAATACATAGGTAGAACTTAACCTGGAACTTAAATATGAAAATGACTAGCTTGGAAGGAAAAAGGGAGGTGGAGCCACAGAAGGACATGAGGTCAAGCAAAGGGGCAGAAATGCATAATGCAAACAGTCTATGAGGAGTGTTGGTGGCTGGAGACGAAAACAGAGTCAAATCTTACTTACATGCTTTCATGGACATCTTCAGGATTGCTAAGTGCTGATTAAATAAATGCATGCATTTTTTATCCCAGCTGTTTGCCAGTCTCCCTGCTTAAATGGTGGAAAATGCGTAAGACCAAACCGATGCCATTGTCTCTCAGCTTGGACTGGACATGACTGTTCCAGGTAAGACAACCAAAGACTAATGCTTATCAATAACATAAAGAGATCGAAATTCAGGTTAAGTTGTTCAAGAACCAGAAGGTATCTCTAGTGTGAGGGTGAGCATTTTATATCCAAAAATGTCCACTGTGAGATACACTCTCTAAATTTGAACTAAAGCCAACGCAAAGAAATATTAGTTAAGGATTGACAAATCAAACAATGATGCCTCAAAAGTAAATAATCTTGTACTCATTTTGGCCGCACATATACCAAAATTGGAATAATACAGGGCAGATTAGCTTGACCCCTACACAAGGATGACTCAAATTCGTGAAGCATTGCATAGTTTTCCATAAAAAAAAGGGTTAAACAAGTCAACTGCCTTCTTGAATAGAAGATTGTATTTTTTTACACTCAGGGGTGTAAAGTAAATAATAAACTCAATACATTTATTGACCTTCATTTGCATTCCTGGTTACAACAAAAATAAATGTAATTGGCTACAAAAATGTTATGTAAATATATGTTCTGTCAATTGGTTTCTAATATCAAATTAGATAAATATAATTGAGAAAAGATCATCATAAAAATAAGTCAAAGGGGAAATAGTTTAAAAAATAATTTAAGGTTTCTAAAAAAATTGTTGATTGGCATACATACAACATTAAATTATTTCAAGTGTACAACATAATGATTTGATATCTGTATATATATTGTGAAATGATCCCCACAATAAATCTAGTTAACATCTATCACCATGCATAGTTACAAGATGTTTTTTTTTGTTTGATGAGAACTGTTAAGATAAAAAGATTTATTGTCTTAACTTTCAAATATGCAGCACAATATTATTAACTATAGTCACCATGCTGTACATTACATCCCCATGACTTATTTATTTTACAACAGGATGTTTGTTCCTTTTGATTTCTTATTCCATTCACCAACCTTCCACTCCTTCATTCCACCTCTTGCAGCCACTAATCTGTTTTCTGTATATGAGTTTGGTTTTGATTTTTTGGTTTGTTTTAGATTCCACACTTAAGTGAGGTGATACAGTATTTGTTTTTCTCTGACTTATTTCAGATAGTATAATGCCCTCAAGATCCATCATTGTTGTTGAAAATGGCAATATTTTCTTCTCTTTCATGGCTGAATAATATTCCAGAAGTGGAATTACTAGATTTTATGGTAGTTCTATTTTTATTTTTTTGAGGACTCTCTCTACTGTTTTTCATAGTAGCTACACCAATTTATATTCCCACCAACAATGCACAAGGTTCCCTTTTCTCCACTTGTTATTTTTTGTCTTTTTTATAATAGCCATTCTAACATGTGTGAGGTGATACCTTATTGTGGTTTTAATTTGCATTTCTCTAATGATTAGTAATTTGAGCATCTTTTCATGTGTATTGGCCATCTGTATGTCCTCTTTGGGAAAAATGTCTATTCAGATCCTCTGCCCCTTTTTTAATTGGATTGTTCGATTTTTGGTTGTTGAGTTGTATGAGTTCTTTATATATTTTGGAAATTAACTCTTTATCAGATACATGATTTGCAAACATTTTCTCCCACTCAGTAGGTGGCCTTTTCTTTTTTTTTTTATAGTTTCCTTTGCTGTGCATAAACTTTTTAGTTTGATGTAGTACCACTTGTTGATTTGTCTTGGGTTGCCTTTGCTTTTGGTATCAAATCCAAAAAAATCATTGCCAAGATCAATGTCAAGGAGCTTACTGCCCATATTTTCTTTAATTCATTTTGAGTTAATTTTTTGTATGGTATAACATAGTTTCATTCCTTTACACATGCCATCCAGTTTTCCCAATAGCATTTATTGAAGAGACTATCCTTTCCCCATCGTAGATTCTGGCTCCCTTGTCATAAGTTAATTGACTATGTGTGCCTGGGTTTATTTCTGGGTTCTCTCTTCTGTGCATTGATCTATGTATCTGCTTCTATGGCAATGCTATACTGTTTTGATTACTATAGCTTTGTAATATCATTTGAAATCAGAAACATAATGCTTCCAGCGTTGTTCTTCTTTCTTGACTGTTTTAAACCTCAAGAAATATCAACTAAATTGTCATCATACCATGGATAAATATTTTCAATATAAAAATGTTGCAGTGTTGGAGTAGTACCAGCTCTATTTTATGACTTTCAAAATGCACTATTGCATTACATCATTTAGATTTGTATAATGTACAGTTACTTCAGTCTTATAGGAGTCATTGAAAACAAAGAGCATATTCATTTTTAAAAATGGGAAATTTAGTTAATTGAAAACAACTCTTCTTTTTCATTTCCTTTTATTTTATTTTGATTGGAATGTCAAAGTCAACTTTCAAGGACAATAATCTATTTAAATAAAAACTTAATTAACAAAAAAAAAATCCATCTTGTGCCAATGAATGTCCTCATATCATCTCAAGCATATGCCATCTCTGCAGAGAGAAAAAATAAACTGAACCCTAAAGAGCAAGCTTGGATTGTACAAGTCTATATAGAAGCTTCCAAGATAAAGATGATACTTTCATCTGAGAATAGAGTTGAATGATACAAAAAAATGAGAGTCAAACTGAAATCGATTTCTGGGGAAAGTAAGAGGAGAGAGAAAGTAAAAGGAATAAGAATTACAGTGACTCAAAAAGGAACAGGAACTATTTATAACATTCTTATAATTTTAGACTTTCTATTTCAATTCCTTCAAATAAGAAAAGGAAGCCTGCGTTTATGTGGTTTCCTAACATCAAAATACTCCCAAAGGAGTCTTTTTTGACAAGGGGAAGGGCGGTTTTTAGCCTATGTGAAAATACTGTCTAATAAAGAGAACAAAATTACATTTTTGTGCAAACGTTTGATAAAGGAATCAAAAAATATATGGCAAATTAAGCTGGGAAGTGTATCCCACATTCAAGGACTGGGCAGTCTCCCCGCCTCCCCCTCCGTCCCTCTCCCATTATACTGTGAGCCATTTTTCTAGAAGATCCATATTACTTAGGACTCTCTAATTGCAACTCTAACTAGCTTAAGCAAAGAAAGGAATTTGTTGTCACAATTGAGGGGCCTTGCGTGGAACCCGATTACATGGATGGCTGAACCTCAGGAGGATCCGACTGAGGACTTGAAAGCCACCTGAAGCTTCTCCACCTCCTGCCTCGCCTTCTCTCTCCAGCATCTACTCCCTCCCTCCTCTTGCTGCAGAGTGGTTTTCTCTGCTGTTCAGTTCCCATGAAAGGACAGAACTGCTTGCAGCCCCTGCATTTACACATCATACTACTGTATCCACTGAAACAGTGTGCTGACCCAGTTTAAAAATCCAGAACTGCCTAGTCCAGGTAGATTCAGGGGCCAACCATGAATCAGTCAACTGTGGTCCTAGGTCGGGCTATGTCGTACTAACATGAAGAGTCTTCTTGTCAAAACTTTTACCGTACCTTTGGGTAAAGGGGAGAGGAGGCTGGCAGTTCCCAGAGGAAAGAAGGTGGAATGTAAGTCCCTGAAATGGGAAGGGGAGGAAGCTTTTCTGAGAAATTAGAACAATAAATGTTTACAAATCATTTTTTATTTTCTTCTCTCCCATGAGATTGAGTAGGCAAAAGATTGTATCCCTCGTGCTTAGCACAGGCAGAAAAATTAATGCTCAACAAATGTTTGTTGACAGATGGAGCGATTTCTGGGCATCTGTGACAGCCAGCGAAGAAATGCCCTGTAGCATTAATTAAATACCTCAACCAGTTACCTTCTCTACCAATGGATAAGACTCACCTGGTATGGTTCCCAGGTAGTTCAGTCCTTAAAAAGGAGATTGTGTTTGCCCAATCTCTGTGTGCTTCTTCATAAAATTGATCCTAAACAAATACCACAAATAAAAATTATAGACTGTGAAAGCTATAAGAGACCTTTCACGAAGTCCAAACCCCTCAGTTTACAGATGAGAGGGTTATCAGACAGGAAACTAGAGACAAAGCCAAGGCTAAAACCCGGGTCTGCTGATTCTCGGATTTTTTCATGAGTTAGCACATGATCTTCATGCCCTTTAGTTGTCTCAAGGAATGACTCCCATCCGTACAAACAACGCCATGGATAATGCCCAGGTATCTGAGACTTTCAATCCTGTTCAATGAAGGGCATAATTTCCCTCATCCTTGGTATGTTTATTAAACAATAAGCTGGTGGGATTTAGGCAATTGCAGTGACTGGAGGGAGGATCCACACATGAGAGATTATTAAAAAACACACACACACAAAAAAACTGAGGGTCCTAGAGGTAG
>NW_005876014.1:0-10778 GCF_000147115.1 Myotis lucifugus | reverse complement strand
TCAGAGGGATTAAAGATATCAGAAGGTGTATATACACCACAAACAACCTTCTGTTTCAAAAAGCTGTTGAGCAGGGAGAGAATTGACTTTTTTTTTAAAGGCCTGTGGACCTCCAGGTAGGGCCTCCATAAGTGGCCACCTGTACCAGAGATCCTTCAGGATCCGGATGACAGGCCACCTAAAGGTGACCTTCCTAAGGTCATTGATGCTGACCAAGATAGTAAGCAGAATATCGATTTGCCAAGTAGCTAGAAACCTGGAAGCCTTGTAATCTCTACTGATCAGCACCCTCTCTCTGCAACAAGAACAATTTTATAAGCCAATTTAGTTTCCACTTCAATCAAGAGAACAATTCCATCATTCCTATGTTTCCTCGTGCCCTTTTCCAGGCTATTGCCTTGCCCACACACAGGCAACAATTACTGTGATTTTTATCACCTTAGATTTGTTTTGCCAATCCTTGAACTTCACATATATGGAGTCCTACTTATGTCTTCTTTGTGTCTGACTTCTTTTGTTCAACTTTATATTTTTGAGATACATCCAGTTTGTTGCTTTTATCAGTAGTTAATTTCCTTTTACTGCTGAATAACATTCTATTTTATAGATACATTATCACAAATTGTTTATCCGTTTTCCTGTTGATGAACATTTGCTTTGCTGCCAGTTTGTGGTTATTATGAATAAAGCTTCCAAGAATATTTTTGTATAAGTCTTTTTGTGGACATATAATCTTGTTTCTCTTGAGTAATTTTTAGGAATGAAATTCTTAATCACATTTAAACAGCCAAAATTTGAGTCATATATAGCATCAGCTTTTTGTGCACAGACATAAAAAGAAGCCTCCTATTCTATGCATCTCTTCCTATCTTTTTTGCCCTCTTCTGCATTTCCCCCCTTCAAATTCTTTTAACACTTCACAGCTTTAAGATGGGGGAGGAAAAGCAGTGCCCTTGAAACACTCATTCTTACCTATTAGAGATCATGAAAAGCAAGAAGCCAGGGTCTGAGCAGCACACGCAAGAGTAAAGTAACACATTCTTCTCAGAAGTCAGGAGTAGAAAAGAGAACAGGAAGTCAAGCATGGTGAGTATTCCCTTCTGTGCCTCCAGGCATACTCCCACTCTTCTCTAACTTGCTTTTTTCCTCAGGAAGCTGAGCCCTACTAGTGGTATCATATGGACTCCTTTGACCTTTGCCTTCTACACTGGTTTGCCAATGGCTAATGCTGGCAAGAGACAAAGGTGGGAGAAGGGAGAGGTTAGGGAATTTACTCCCCCCTCCCCTCCACACCTCTTCCTAGAGAGCAGAAGCGTGGCAGTGGCTATGTTCTTCACCCCAAGGTGACATCTCCATCACATGAACGCTCTCCCACTGCTGCAACTGTCCCCATCTTCTCATCACTACCACCCCCTTCAGGTCCAGAATTAGCATGTTTCACCAAGGAATGCTTCACCATTTTTGTTGGTTCCCTTAAACTTACTGACACCATTGTACATTGCTCCTTTATTAAACTTGTTGTCTTTAACTTACCCCTTTGAATTTGCTATCTGTGTGCTGCCCTGACTCTGGTTAATAGCTCAAGTTAGTAGTTTAAAAGAAGTATGTATCTAAGTCAGAGTGGGCGAGAATCCTGAAATACAAAGCGAAAACATGAATCAAGTTACCAGCAATCTGGGATGTCAATATAAGAGCCTAATTCTGATATGAGATCTGATCAAATGAGGAACCTCTTGTACACTTTTAAGATAAGCTGAAGTCACAAAGGGATGGAGATAAAGGTAGTAAATTCTGAGAGAAAATGTTGTAATGTACCCCGCGAATCACAGAAGGACGCCTCAAAAAGTCGAATTAGAAAAAACCAAGATGGCGGCATAGGTAAACACCGGAAATTGCTGCCTTCCACAACAAATTCAAAAATACAACTAAAAGACAAAAAGGACATCATCCAGAACCACAGGAAGGCTGGCTGAGTGGAAATTCTACAACTAGAAGTAAAGAGAAAAGCACACTGAGACTCAGAGGAGGTGTGGAAGTGCAGAGGTACGGAAGCACACTCGGCAAGGGTTGGCAACTGAGGACACGGCTGTCTTTTTGAATCGGGAGGGAGTCACAAGCCCCCGACTGCTCTGAACTCCAGTTCCGGGAAGTCTCTGGGGACCCAGACTCATACAGGGAGAAGCTGGACTGTCTGGCAGCAGGCAGAACTCGGAACTCGAGGGCGGCTTTCACTTAAAGGTGCTTGCAGCGATTACCGGGACACTGAGACGCGGGGCCCCTTAGGGCAGGGCTGAGGATCAGCCATAGCTGCTTGCTCTGCCCTGTTGATTCCCTGAGACCCTACCCCACCCAAGCTGCGGCAGAGGCTTTTGCATATGAATGCCCTGGCCCTTTGCAATCTGAAAATTACCTAACAAACTGCAGCTGGGCCAGACAGACCCAGAACTTCCAAGAGAAGGCCCAAGGCCCCACAGCAGCTTGTATTGCTTCACAGCTGGGCCTCATCTGGGCACCTCCAAACCCCAAACAAGGAAGGGGAATTTGCAGATCTTTTCGTAGCTCCTGCTGGGTAGCCTCAGGCAGAGGCTAAATTAGCACCTCCTTAGATCCAAGAGCCAGTGTACCCAGTGGTCAGAGTGGGACCATCCAATTACAACTCCTCAGATCCATAAGGGACACACTCAGGGGGCAGACTCAGTGAGCACCAAAGCCTCACTGAAGCAAGTCTTGCCTCATAAGGGTGTCTTCAGCACAGAAGTTCTCCCACTGTAGACACAGCTGACTCTCACAGCCAATTGGCCTGGAGGTCAATTCCTCCCAGTGATACCTACAACAATCAAGGCTTAACTACAACAAGCCTGTACACAAAGCCCACAAAGGGGTGCTCCAAGAGTGTCCACCTCAGGTAATTGGGGAGTTCTGAGCCACTGGGCCCTATAGGACACCTAGCACACAAAGCCACTCTACCAACACAGGGAAGCATAAAAAATGTGGAGACAAAGAAACAGGTCACAAATGACAGAAATGGAGGAAAGCAAACTACTGGATATAGAGTTCAAAACCACACTTTTAAGGTTTTTCAAGAACTTTCTAGAAACCGCCGATAAATGTAGTGAGATCTTCAAGAAATCTAGTGAGACCCTCGAGGTTATGATAAAGGACCAACTAGAAATTAAGCATACACTGACTGAAATAAAGGATATTATGCAGAGTTCTAACAGCAGACTAGAGGATCGCAAGAATCAAGTCAAAGGTTTGAAATACAAAGAAGCAAAAAACACCCAACCAGAAAAGCAAAATGAAAAAAGAATCCAAAAATACGAAGAGAGTGTAAGGAGCCTCTGGGACAGCTTCAAGCGTACCAACATCCGAATTATAGGGGTGCCAGAAGAAGAGAGAGAGCAAGATATTGAAAACCTATTTGAAGAAATAATGACAGAAAACTTCCCCTACCTGGTGAAAGAAATAGACTTACAAGTCCAGGAAGCGCAGAGAACCCCAAACAAAAGGAATCCAAAGAGGACCACACCAAGACACATCATAATTAAAATGCCAAGAGCAAAAGACAAAGAGAGAATCTTAAAAGCAGCAAGAGAAAGACAGTCAGTTACCTACAAGGGAGTACCCATACGACTGTCAGCTGATTTCTCAACAGAAACTTTGCAGGCCAGAAGGGAATGGCAAGAAATATTCAAAGTGATGAATGCCAAGAACCTACAACCAAGATTACTTTATCCAGCAAAGCTATCATTCAGAATTGAAGGTCAGATAAAGAGCTTCACAGATAAGGAAAAGCTAAAGGAGTTCATCACCACCAAACCAATATTATATGAAATGCTGAAAGGTATCCTTTAAGAAGAGGAAGAAGAAGAAGAAGGTAAAGATACAAATTATGAACAACAAATACACATCTATCAACAAGTGAATCTAAAAATCAAGTGAATAAATAATCTGATGAACAGAATAAACTGGTGATTATAATAGAATCAGGGGCATAGAAAGGGAGTGGACTGACTATTCTTGGGGGGAAAGGGGTGTGGGGGATGCGGGAAGAGACTGGACAAAAATCGTGCACCTATGGATGAGGACACTGGGGAGGGGGGGGAGGGTGGAGGGGCGGGTGGGAACCGGGTGGAGGGGAGCTATGGGCGGGGAAAAAGCAGAACAACTGTAATAATCTGAACAATAAAGATTTAATTTAAAAAAAAGAAGTCAAATTAAAGAGTCACATTTATTGCAATCCAGGACTATGAGGGTCCATTCCCCAAATCTCATAGTGATAAGATGGTGGCAAAACCAGACTTATATAGGCAAAGATGACAAAGTTATTGATTACATCTCAAGGTTTGGAATGAGGAACCTGGTTTGCAAAAAAGCAGTTTACAGAAGAATTAAGCATGTTAATTATAGTTTTGGGTCACTGAATTGACAGAAACACCTTATCTAGAGCCCTCGGGTCTTGAGACCACTGAGTTGCCAGGAATTCATTATCTAGAGCCATTGAGGCAATTTAGAGTAATTGCACTGTCCTGGTCTTGGGACCACTGAGTCAACTGGAACGCATTATCTGTGGCCACTAAAACAATTTAGGATAATTGTGCTGACCTGTTTCCCAGGTACAGAAGAATGTGCTTTCTAAAACCAGTAAGATAACAATCAATGGGATAGTCATTCAATTGAATGGGATGATGTATACAATTCAGAAAATCAAAATAACCTGTCCATTGTTAAACAAAGCAAATAGGTACCATACTTCAAAAACACATGTAAGGAGGGATTGGTCACAAGGTCAGAGACACAGTAAGGAAAATTGAACTCCATTGATCTATAGACTACCGCTCACTCTTCTCTCTTCCAAGTCTCCAAGTCTTCATCCTCAAACTTTCCCCCATTGTATAATTTCACCCATTCTCCTTGAGCCTTCATCTGTCATTCCCATGTAGAAAAACATTACTCTTCAGTTCTAGACCCAGTTTCAGTCCCCTGCCACTCAAAATGTATTCTATTCCAGACTTACCACATCTTCATCCTCTCACAGTCACTTGGCAATTCCTCTTGACTTGCCTATTTCTACTCATGGCATCAGCTGCCTCCCATTTCATTCTACTCAATACCTCTGGCATTTTTTACTAGTTTTTCCCACAACCCCCATATCTAAATCTGTTGCCCAACAGAGACTCTAGATCGTACTAGTATATCACTGTGTATCTTCTCATATTGGCTTCAGTCTTCCTCTCCAGTCTCATCTCTCACCTCTTCTCTTTGTGGTCTCCATCCTATCTTAGAATATAATGCATGTCTTGCTTCTACATTATTCACTCAGGTAGAAAAAGCTTTTGCCAAACAATCCCACCTATGGGAAAAAATTTCTAATTTTAGTATATATATGTCAAGTACCACTTCCCTCACAAAGTATTTCCTCTTTCCTTTCCCCCAACAAAATATTCTCTTCTTCTGAATATTCTATTTATATCACTCTTATAATTTGTTTTTATTATGTATTATAATCATATGTTACATATTATAATTATGTATTACTATTATGTATTATACTATTATGTATAATACTATTATGCATTATAATCATGAATTATGTATTAAAATCATGATTATAAAATCCAAATGTTTTCCTACGGTAAATTTCAAATCACTAGAAAGTACAAAGGGTCCTATCTATTTGATTCTCTGCAGCAGTTTTTCAATAAATAATATCTGAATTGCATTCAATTGCATTGAATTTTCTGACATGCATATCAAAATTTCAGACAAAGATATTTATGAAATTAAACAAAGATTGTCAAAAATCCAAAATCTGTGCATTACATATCCTCTATCTAAATTTTTAGAATTTAGAAAATAAAATTAGAGTAAATTTATGAATAATATTTATCTTTGAAGTACTAACCAAGCCGGTCTTTAAAAAGTGATAAAAGTGATAAACTGTTGTACCTATAGTTCACAATAAAAGATTTGGTAACATGCCGAACCGGTTTGGCTCAGTGGATAGAGCGTCGGCCTGCGGACTGGAGGGTCCCGGGTTCGATTCCGGTCAAGGGCATGTACCTTGGTTGCGGGCACATCCCCACTGGGGGGCGTGCAGGAGGCAGCTGATTGATCTCTCTCGATGTTTCTGGCTCTCTATCCCTCTCCCTTCTTCTCTGTAAAAAATCAATAAAATATATTTTAAAAAAAAAAAAAAAAAAAAAAAAAAAAAAAAAAAAAAAAAAAAAAAAAGGATTTGGTAACACATTTTTCTCTCCTAAACAAATTAAGTTGTTTTGGATAAGCATGCAGTGTTTTGTTAGAAAAGTGAAGCCACTTGTGCCTACACTGCAATTGTACTGATTGGTGCATATATGAAGTGGAAACTGAAAAACAAATGTTTTGCAGGATGTTTTCTATTTTCACAAAAACACCCACTCTTGCTAAGAATGAAAAATTTGGACCTAAATATTTCTCCTAGAAAACTTTGAAAAATCCTTTCGTTTGATCAATATTTCTACATATTTTTGTAATTATTTGGGACATCTGCATGAAAATATGTTCTTTGATTTAGCTATTCATTCTCTTAAAAACCATAACTGAGTATTAGCATTATAATTTCCTGAAGAACATGTATTAGATTCTTCTATAATGACATCAGTGCCTATTTATATTTCTCCTGAAGCCCTCACCCACTTACAGCCATTCTCCATCCTATTATCTGTAACTATATGCAATAGACCTTCTGTTTGTTTGCATTTTAGTTTTGTTTTGTTTGACTGTCCTATTTAATTCATAGCCCTTTCCTCTGTTATTAGCTTCCAGTTGTATTTTGGGGAAACTTCCCCCCCACACCCTCAGTCTCTGTGGTCTGAACTGGTAGGATTGACTCCATCCTAAGCAGTAAAAATGGACACACATCAGCCTGTGAAGTCAGGCTGCAGTGTTTAGTGCACAAAGAAATAATGAAGGAAGTTGAATTCAGAAGAATCAGTCAGAGACATGTGGAACCCTTAGAAAAGGTGTGTCTTCCCATTAGGACTGCTAAACAGAAGCTCCTGGGGAGAAGCCACTTGAGGAGGAGACCAATACAGGAAAGCAGAACAAGAGGTAGAGAAAGATTTCTGATACAATCAGTTTCGCCTCTAGACTCAGAGATGCCTTAGCTGAATATGTAATTACATAAGCCAATCATTTTTAAATTAAGTCAATTTGTGAATCAATACATTTTTTTCAATTAAATCAATTTGAATTTATTTTTCTGTCCCTTGCAAATGGAAAAATTCATTATCTGGAATGCCATGGAGTGCCTTCCTCACTGACCAAACACCAGTGTTCACCTAGCCTCCTGCCCCTTTACAGCCACTATAATCATGACTTACCCCATGGCCCAATATATAACCCTCATCCACAAACTCAAGAAATCCCTTTGGGCTGTATTCTAATGATCCTCTACTTCTCTCTACATAACAGTGCACTATGCAATGCCTTTTTAAAAAACATTCTTACCGGAGGATATGTTTGATTTTTTAAAATTAACTCTTTTTAGAGAGAGAGGGGGGAGAGGGAGAAGCAGAGGAAAAGGAAAGGGAGAGTTAGGGAGAGAGAGAAACATCAATGTGAAAGAAACATCCATCAGTTGCCTCTTGAATATGCCCCAACTAGGGATTGAACTGCAACCTGAGTATGTGCCCTGACCGAGAATAGAACACCTGACCCTTTGGTGCACAGGAAATGCTCTAACCAACTGAGCCACATCAGCCAGGGCACAATGTCATTTTTTAAGTGTTCATTTACTGATGTATCCCTAAAGATGTTACAATTCCTTCTGCTTCTTTTATATTTCCCACAATGTGCTTTAAGTTTTTAAATCATTTAAAATCATCAGAAAAACAATAAAACAAAGAAATAATTAACAACAAATATATAAATTAATAAAGTCACCGAAGAGGGCTTTAGGTACATATTTGAAATATTGGTGATTCTAGAAGTAGGCAGAGCAAGTACTGGTTGAGGACCATTTATAAGAGCCCCACCTCACCCCCAAACTGTAGCCCCTTATTGCCAATCCTACTTCCAATGAAATCACCATAAATAATTCTACCATTTAAGTTTTAAAAAGTGACCTGGGTAGTAAACACACTGACCATGTTTGGCATATTAAAAAATCCAGACACTTGGCATGACATCCATGAGTATATCCATGTCAAAAAAATAAAACATAAAAATATAAGTATCCTAGAAAGCCCACTGCACATGGACTTTGAAAGACACACCATTCAGCTCCATGTTGCACATGAATAAAAGTTTCATTATGAATGATTGGTATACTTTCAGAAGATCCTGAATTTTCTAGTAAAGGTTATTTAAAAACTGGAATAGGGCTTGAAATAAAGTATTCTGCCATGCCTCCCCCAAAAAATTGAGATGTGTAAATTTTCCAAGCTTCATTTTTTCCATCAAGGCTATTGCCAAGGGAGATTATTATCTCTGACTTTTATCTCACTATTCAGAAAGGAGTACCGAAGCAATCTTAATAATACATCAGTCCCATCAATAAAACCTCTGCTGAACTCCAATTTACATGAACCTCTTATGAAAAGTAATTGACCACATAGAATTTACTGTGGGCGTCGGCTAATGCTGAATACAAAAGCACAGGGAGATTGAGGAGGAAGGCCTGATGCAAGGTTATACACACTGTAAAGAAAGCTGAGTGGTCCTCACAGGAAAAACAATGTTGGGTCTACTTAAAAACCACTCAACATGAAATTAAGCTTTAAATTTTGAATAAATAAATGTCTTGCTGGACAGGAAAATCTAGTGCCCCCAAATCCAGCGGGCACAAGGAGATGGTTTTGCAACCTTGTCACTGTCTGACATCAATGTGATAACAATCACACTGGTTACCGGCTGATTGTACTAGGGCTCCCCTTGTAGCATCAGATTCCAGTCATTCATCCAAGGTAACAGTCAGAGCTGGGAATGCTGACAGGGGTCAGCATCTCGGATATGCAGTTAATCCGAAAAGCTTTTAATTTCATGTGCACTCCTGAACAGACTTTGTAAATGAGTAAGATCACTGGCACTCTCAATTCCAGTACAAAGTTCCTGATAGCTAGCTCATAATGCACATGAAGGAGGGGGTTGAGCTTCAAATTTTAAAACAGCAAACGTAACATGTAAGTAAGGCTCAAAGATATATGTTTTCCCTCATCCTGGAGATTGGAGATTGAAAAAGTGGCAGGTATAAGATATAATTTTTATTGATAACAATATATATAAAGACAGATTCTGAAGGTATTAAGGTCTAAGGACTCAGATGGCTTCACAAATACATATGTGTGTGCATATATATTTTACACACACACATACAGAATAATCAAACCTGAAGCAAAAATAGCACTTTGAAGAAGGCTCTCTCCTCCAACAATCCAAATTCTATCCAGTCCTGAATCCCTGTTTAAGTCCTACCTTCTCCGGGGTCTTCCCTAGGAAATCCAGCCCACGTCCTCCCTCCTTTCTCAAACAAGATTTCTACTTCACCACCACCATCACACACGTGAGTACTTAAAGTGTAGGACCTTACATCTGAAGTAACAGGCTGCTCCTAAACCTGGAAGTTTAAAGCTAGTTGTGAAGACAAGATGCAGGCACACAAAGGTATAATCAGCAGCTCACAATAACTGTGGATCACGTAGGTGAACACAGGAACGAGGAGAAGGAGGCCTCACCCAGGCTGGGCTGGTCAGAGATGGGACGGGTTTATGGTGGAGGTGGAGTTCAAGTTTGTCCTTGAAGAAGGGCTCTTTTCACACAGCCAGGATGCAGGAGAGAGGCTGGGAAACATGAATAAGATGTAGAGGCAAAGACGGACCAATACAGGACCGTCAGGAAGACTTGGGCTGCAACTAGGAGCCTCTCTGTTAGGAAGTTCACAGGTTCTCTTCATCTGTAGATTTACCCCTTACTAAATGTGGTGTCTCCTGTGGGCGGGGTAAATCTCACTAACCAGAGCAAAAGCAATGCAATAGCATGTACTTCTAAAATAATTTAATTTAGATAGCATAAGAAAGACAGACAAAGGATGCCAAACTAGTGTCCACTCTGATCGGGGTTCATTTATACTGGCTGCCTCAATTTAGACCACAGCATGATAATTAATTGTGAATGAGTCCAGTTAACTCACATTTGAGGTAGGAGCCTTTCACTTACGAAGCATAATACGTATAGACTTAAGTAAAAGAGGTAATAAAAGTTCCTTAAAAGTCACAATTGAATTTGAAATCCCCAGTGTGTGGGTTGAACTAAAATAAAGCAACATGAAAAAATGAATGAGGCTTACTTCCAAAAGCTAGGGACTGCCCTTTAACCTCTATGAAAAACATGCAGAGATTCATAGAGATTTAGGTCTTGCTAAGAGTTACTCTGAAGAAACCGAAGTTTCCCTTCAAGAGCCCAGGGTGTCTCGATCTTCCTTACATATTAAAGGTACCTGGAGAGCTTTTAAAACCCTCTGAAGACAGGGCCTCCACCTGATCCACTAAATCAGAATCTTTGTGGGTGGAGATCAGGCAGGTGATTTTCACAGGCAGCAGGGTTGAGAACTACTGACATCTTCCCTCATACAATCATCAATGGTCTTACCAGGTTAGGGAGGGCTCAGCCATCAGCCTGTTTACTATCATCTTGTGAATGCCCAAAATCATTCACAGCACAGCATATACAAACCTTTAACCTTATGTAAGCTTTTGTCTTAGCTATCAATACTTGGCATAGTTCACTAAGCAATTAGT
>NW_005876013.1:13843-15956 GCF_000147115.1 Myotis lucifugus | reverse complement strand
AAAAAAAATAAAAACAAAAATTCCCCTATTGGTCATTGCTACCCCCACAAAATGCCCCGTCAATCCTCTGCGCTTCTCGATTCTTTGAATAGATAACAATTTATCCAGTTTATACTTTCCAATTCTATTCAAAGTTATCTTCCAACACTGTAAATAATAAATAAAGTCTTTTTGGGATTATAAAATTTTAATAGATTTTATTGGCAGTATACCTGAATTAAGATTTTTTAAAAGGAAGTATTTCAGGGAGAAAGAGTATAATCCCAGATAGATATATGAATTCACACAGTGAAATTAAGAGCCCCCAAAAGGATAAAGATATACATACATATATCTAATATTTATATACCCTATATTATACTTAGTCTTTAAAAAAGTTAATTGAATGTTTAATGAAAAACTGTAACGGTGTTTGTTGTGTGATTTATAATAGACATCAAAGTACAATGTAGGTATTCAGTGGCAGAAAATATATAAGTATATTATTATATATTTTAATACATCTGAAGTGATATAGTATTAATAAAAGGTAGACTTTTATAACTTAAAAATGAATTTTATAAACCCTACAACAAGCACTAAAATATTAATAGTTCCAATAATGAAATTATAAAAAAAATCTCAAAACAAACTAAGTCAGGATAAAGGAATGAGGAGGAAGATAAGACAAAGAGAAACAACTAGCAAGATAAAAAGTTGAAATTCAAACATATCAGTAATTATATTAACTGTAACTAGCCAAAATTCCAAATAAAAGGCAAAGACTGTTAGATAGAAGAGCTAGACTCCCCACTTCAAATTAAACATATAGTAAGATAAAAGCAAAAGGGTCAGCAAGTAAGATAAAAGCAAAAGGGAAAAAAAAAGATAATACCTTGTAAATATTAAAGCAAGGGAAAGTGTCTATTAATATACAAAATAGACTTCAGAATATGGAACATTGTTAGATATAGAGAGAAACAATAGATAATGATAAAGTACTGATGCATCAAAAATACTTAACTGTTCTAAATATATGTGCATCTAAGAAATGCTTTAGATTGGTTCAAAATATATAAGAAACAAACTAAAAGAATAAATCTCTCTCTCTCTCTCTCTCTCTCTATATATATATATATATATATATATATATATATATATTTGGAGAAACTGTAACACTACTTTCTCATTAGATGATGGAACAAATAGAAAATCTTCCTATATAATAAAAGACTAATATACAATCGATCAAACAGCGGAACGACCGATCACTATGATGCACACTGACCACTAGGGGGCAGACACTCAATGCAGGAGCTGCCCTCTAGTGGTCAGTGCACTCCCACAGGGGGAGCGCTGCTCAGCCAGAAGCCAGGCTCACAACTGGTGAGTGCAGCTGTGGTGGCAGAAGCCTCTCCCGCCTCTGTGGCAGTGCTAAGGATGTCTGACTGATGGTCAGTGGACATCCCCCAAGGGCTCCCAGACTGAGTGGGTGCCGGCCAGGCTGAGGGACAGCCCCCCAAGTGCACGGATTTTGTGCACCGTGCCTCTAGTCAAATATAAAAGACCTGAACAATACTATCAGACAGCTTTGATGAATGAACTTTATATGACACTCCCCAAAATAACAGCAGAGTATATCTGATTTTAAAATGTACAGTGAATGTTCACCAAGATAGAGCATATTCTGGGCCATAGCAAAAATCTCACTAATGAAAATAATTAAAATTATAAAAATATGTTTTATGCTTACAATAGCATTAAAATCAGTAACAGGATTCTTGGAAAATTTCCCAAGTATTTGAAATTAAACATTACATTTCTGCCTAGCCCGTGGGTCAGAATAAAAATAACAATATTTTGAATTGAATGCAAATAAAATACAGCATAACAAATTTTGTGGACTATGGCTAAAACAATGCTTGCAGGAAGATTTTTATGCTTATTAAAAATCTAAGAAACTCTAAAATCAATAATCTTTAGTAAGCTGCAGAAGCTTCTAGCCTTTCAACTTTATAAAGTTGCACACTAAGAATTTATTTTCCAGACTTTTACCAACATTACTCCCAAATTACAAAGAATTCCTATGTTGGTTTGGTATTTATTACAGTTTTTAAAAAGGGTTTGAAATACA
>NW_005876013.1:0-8669 GCF_000147115.1 Myotis lucifugus | reverse complement strand
GGAACCAGTTGGGATGTAAGCAACTGCGTGTCACATCTGGGACTCAGATTTGTTGTGAAAATTGGGCCATATAACTGATGACTCTGTTCAGCTTCAGAAAAATATGTGGATGTATTATCTGGGAGAAAAGAGAGAATAAGAAAGGACATTCCTGTGAGTTAAAGATTATAAGAAAAAAATTCAGAGATGGGGCGGGAGGATTTTACTTTATATAATGGGTCATATCTGGATATAATAACATGTTCTATGCAGGGATGGTACTATGTGCTTTGACTACTGAATATCTATTCTCCCTCCTTTTGCTCATGATGGCCATGTGCCAATTAAAAGATTCTTCGCCCCAGACTCCTTTAAAGCCAGAGGTGGTCAAATATCCTGTGGCTAATGAAATATAAATAGAAGTTGCTAGGTTAGGCTTCCCAGAAAATTATTTAGGAAAACAGACTGAGCAAGAATGTGTTTTCATCATTTTCCCCTGTGACATTTTTCTCTTCTCCATTTTCACAGAAAAAATGAATCAGTGCCTGAAGTGTAACATATAGACAAACAAGTCAGTGATGTTTCACAACAGAACACATGCATACAGTCAGCACCCAGAACAATAAACAATATTGCCAGCAGCCCAGGAACCCCCTCTCCTCCCTCCCAGTTACTACCACTCAAAGGGTAACCACTATCCTGAATTTTAAGAGCATAGAATAGTTTTGTCTGTTTTTAGAGATTATATGAATAGAATCAAACCTTGTGTATTCTGTTGTATCTGGCTTCTTTTGCTCAACATTATGTTTGTGAGATTTTAGTTGTGTGTACTGTATCTGTACATGGTTTATTCTCATGCTGTGTAATATTCCATTGCATGAATAAACCACATATTATCTATCTGCAAAAACAAATGAACATTTTGATTTTGTGACACCAGAAGCCAACAACCAGAAGGTTCCAGGATCAGAGGTAACATGATTAACTGTCTTACCAGCCCAAACTGCCAAGTTCTATAGAAGAAAAATAAATGCCTATATATTAAACCACTGTAGAAGGGTTGTCTGTTGGTTGCACATCCAAGTTTGACTTTTTCATCACTTTAACAAGTGATTCCATATCACAGACTGAGGATAAACAAGTTATCAGCTCACATGTACACACACACAAATAAAAACAACAAATTAAGAAATAAATTCATATAAGTTGTTTGGGACTTTAGGGATCTGCTTCACAGAGCTACAGTGTACCAATCCAGGTTGAGAGTCATGGGTGTGGAATGCATAATCCAGCCCTAGCACCAGCATGGAGGTAGGAAAGAGGAGACGAGGGGCACAAGAATACCTTTGCTTTTTCTTATGTGTTCCTTCAGCACAGTCTCCATAGCACATCCAAGTTTGACTTTTCCATAAACAGTAAATATCTCATAAACATGGAGGAAATTAATTGTGATGGATGCATGGATGAGTCTCCTAGGAGTGGAAATTAAAGTTTGTGTGAGTAGTAAAGCTAGACAGGTATATAAGTAGAGTGATTATATATACCCATAGTCCTGATATAATTATTAGTAGCTATTCCTTTTACTCTCAAAAGGCCATACTTTGGACAATAAGGACTGTGATCACTTGTAAACATACACAACAATAAGATAATTTGGATCTCCTTTTTCAAAGTAATGTGTGGCAGATGGGGTGGCACAGTTCACATTTCCTTTTGAAAGAGGGCACAGTGTCCTGCTGTGAGGAGTGTCACTGCTAACCTCTGCCTGTGAGACATCTTTAGGTCCATCTCCTGTTTTGAGAAGCCCTCAGCCAATGACTGAGCAAGGTGGTGGTAGCTGAAGTCACACTGTTTACAGGGTGGTCTCCTCGGTAACTCAGCAAGATGATGTCGCAAGGGCTGTGACATTTCCCCTAGCACAGCACTCCTCTGCCCCAAAATTCTTTGCCCCAAGAGTTCCCTTGTGGTCTTTGTCCAGTTGCATCACAATCTGGTGAATCTCCTCCTCCTTGTCCTGTCCTTTTCCATCCAAAAAATTCTATTGTGTGCCTGTGTCAGGGAATGTTGCCAGACAACCGAACCCCATAATCTGTAACACTTTCTTTTGTATTCACTTATGGATTGGCAAATGAGCAGCATTGAACTGTTTTAAAGAATCCCAGTTCAAATCAGATGTCAAGTGATTAAATGTGGTGCTTTCTGATGTTCAGGGTCCATGGGCATGAAGCCATAGACCAGCATGAAGGCCCATAGTAAAAGGAGTACTTTCTCAAAGAAAAATGGCCAATGAAAACTTGAAAACTCTTTGCTGAGGGAAAACTACCCTTGAAATCCAGGTTGCTCATGGTCAGACATGGATGTTATCTTTTTTTCTCCTTCCCACTCTGCTTTTCTGCAAGAGAAAGGAAGCTGAGGCTTGAGCGGGGAATTTATAAGGGCAAATATAACCTTTGGTGTGATGCACAGTAAGCTGAAAGTTCAAGGTGTATCATGCTAGATAAATGTCAAAAGCCAAATAAAAGCCTTAATAATAAGTTGTCCAGAGGCTAAAGTCCATGACCCTGAAGCATGGGAAAAGGATTAATCTTTAAAAGCAAATTTTAGCCCAAACCGATACTGTCCAAAGTGGTTAAAATCTTGTGATAACCTTGGGGTTGGGGTGTGATGACTGTAAAGAAAAGAGAGGGAAGAGGAGACTAATCCAAGAGGTACCTAAGTTGTACTAAGAGGTTTGTTTTGATTTAGATCTTGCTCTGAAAAATTGTAGAGTGGAGCCAAGTGCAATAAGTATTGTTGCCGCCCCCCATTCATATGTTGAAGTACTAACCCCTAGTCCCTCCGAATGTAACAGTGTTTGGAGATAAGGTCTTTAAAGAGGTGATTATGTTAAAATGAGGTCATTCTGGTGGGTCTTGATCCAATACCACTGGAGTCCTTGTAAGAGGAGATTAGGACACAGACACAGAGGGAAGTTCATGTTAGGTACAGGGAGAAGAGAGCCATCTCCAAGCACATGGGGTCAAGGGAACAGGGAGGCATCTACAGGGGAAAGTCTGGAGGCGAAAAGCCCAATAGAGATGATTTATTTCCAGCAAGAATATGTTCTCTGTAATAGTGGTGAAACAGGAGCACAGGAAGTGGAGGAGCATTCATATGACCATGCCTCAAGCTAAAAGTGGGACTCTGTGCTGTCTTCCATCCTCAGTGTGTTTCCCCAGTCACCTTTCCCTGCACCTGGCTTAGAAGGTGCTTGTATGGTCTGAATGCTCATGCTTAAAGTCTATAGGAAACATTGACCTGTGATGTAACTATTTACCACATAGGATAATTTTCTCCAAATTCTTATTTTGATTCCTGTAGGATATAGTCTTCAGCTTATCCTTTTCTTTGTTAGAATTAAGTCTTTACAAAGTTAAAAAAAACACATTTTTCCCATTTAGAAATGCTAGTGAGGGGCTTGCCCATCAACCTAAGAATAATAATCTGCTTATAATTCCAGACTCACAAAATCTTTTAAGAAGAAAGGCTCTGTGGGTTTTTAAGAAGAAAGGCTCTGTGGGTTTGTGTTTATCTCAAAGTAAAAAGAAAATGTGTGAAATGTGTGCTGAGTTGACTCATGGAGACTGTGGATTACTAATCCTCCTGGGGGGAATTTGAGTCGGTGAACTTCCAGGGCCAGGACTCATGGAGAGATGACTAGAGTTTAATGGTTCAGATTTTGCCAAATTAATCTTCTCTGAGTGAGCACACTTGTTTTCATCCTATCAGGTCTGCTAGAGATGAGGCTTCATGCAGCCCATTATTCAGACTTGGAGACCAATCAATTTTTGTCTTTCCTCCTGCTGTCACCCACTGACTTTATCGGCAGCTCCAAAGCTAAGATGATTAAATCACCAAAGATGGCGCCTTCCTGTCTCTCAATTTGGCCCAAAGGTACTATGCTGGCAGATTATTGTAGCAGCAAAGGCTTGGCCCAAAGTCCTGTAAATCATCCCTAATGCTTTCCAAGGGCTTAGCAGAGGACGAAAAAGAACATGGGTTAGGATGCTTTGGCCCACTCCCATGTGCTTTGCTGGGCTTAGAGCATAACTTTTCTTTTGCTTATGGCAAAAATGAATGAATGAATGAATGAATGAATATAAAAAATTAAAAAAAAATATGTCAGAATTCAAAAGTACTTTTGCCTCTATCGATGACAGAGACCTATAGTAAAAAATACTCAGTTTCACCCTGGCCAGTTTGGCTTGATGGATAGAGCATCGGCCTGCAGACTGAAGGGTCCCGGGTTTGATTCCAGTCAAGGGCACATGCCCAGATTGCCAGCTCGGTCCCCAGTGGTGGGCGTGCGGGAGGCAGCTGATCAGTGATTCTCTCTCATCATTGATGTTTCTGTCTCTCCCTCTTCCTTCCTCTCTGAAATCAATAAAAATACATATAAAATAATCAGTTTCATATGTCATAGAGCAAAAAGGCTGAGCAGTTTCCCCAGAGAATGGTTTGGACCCTTTATTGTTTTGGAGACCTAAAAAAAATGAGGGTTTCCTTTTGCACTTGAAGCATTCTTCCATTGTTTTCTTTACTACCACCATAGTGAGTTTGGGCAGCTCCCCCCTTTTTGGTGAGCATGCTTCTTAGTCATCATTTTCTCTACTTCTTAGGTATGAGGCCTTGAAAAATAACTGACCTACATTACTATAGCCAAGTCAAGTTAACTATATTCAAAGCATGTTGCATACCTGTTTTAATATATGTGCTGTGCAATAGCACATTGAATAAAAACAGAGGCTAACTTCTTGCCCCAATATTTTATGCCCTAGCTTGATGGTTTTGGACACTGGCTATGCATTAGCATTATTTGAGGAGCTTTTAAAAATAGTTTATTGATTTCAGAGAGGAAGGGAGAGGGAGAGAGAGATATAAACATCGATGATGAGAGAGAATCATTGATTGGCTGCCTCCTGTACATCCCGTACTGGAATTAAGCCCACAATCTGGGCATGTGCCCTGACCAGGAATCTAACTGTGAACTCCTGGTTCATAGGATGATGCTCAACTACTGAGCCACACTGGCCAGGCATGGGGAGCTTTTCATACATACCATGCACAGGTCACTCTCTCAGAAAGCCTGAATAAATAAGTGGTCTATAGTGGGGTTCAAGTATTAATATTTTCAGTTTTTTTCTCTGGATTATTCTGATGTGCAACCAGAATTAGGAATGGCAGGTAGTTGGAACAATCAAGTATGAGCATGGGTGTGTGTGTGTGTGTGTGTGTGTGTGTGTGTGTGTGTGTGTGTGTGTTTTAAAAAGTGTCATACTAGATAATAATGGAACTTGCATAAATTTAACACATATATGTAGTATGCTGACTAAAATAAAAGAGTTTATGCATAGAATTAGGTCATTCGGTCTTCCAGAAAATGGAAACTTAGATACACCTTTGCCGCATTGTAGGTTCCTTGCTTTTTGTTATTCTCAATTAGAGTTATTCTTCCAAGCAGGATCTAGATTATTTAAAAAGCACGGATCCTATCTTGAAGCTTCTCAGAGTTAGACTTCCCCATATAATGTCTAAATATTTCAAAAGGTTTCTCCTGAAGGCAATTTCAAGCTGTGTTTTTAAATAAATGTTGAAACATAGATGAAATTGGCTGGTTTGGGGAAGTATATGTGAATGGAATATTGGAAAATATGAGAAGTAATAAAAGAGGAGATTGGAGAAAAGAACAGGACAAACCCGGCCCACAGCCCTGTGGACGAGCTCCGCCCATGGCCAGGTACACTCCTGACCCCACGGGCCCTTTACCTTCAGAATGGGTTTCAGATCATCTCCTTTAGAGCAGTCCATTTTCCATCATTTTCAATGCTCCTTTGATTCTAACTTACTTGATGTATGAGTCATTTAATTATTAGGTTTATTGTAATTAAACCATAAGTTCACAAAAATTACTTCATTGAAAGAATTCTGAGATTACTGGTGTTTCTTTAAATAAAACTATTAAAAAGATAATTGTGTTCATTGTAATAAATTAGGAGAGCATATTAAGAAATTTAGTCACCTGAAATTCTGCCCCTCAGAACTAATCAACATTGATATTTGGCCATTTTTATGAAAGGCAAAAACTCAGATATACTTTTCCGTGTACCACTCTTCTGATGGCACAGTGAGGCACTGGTTGAGGCTTTCTGTGTATGCATTGAATAAGGGCAGTTGTATTGACCTCAATAATGTCGGACCACTGACATACATTTGGTGACTTTCATCTCCATTTAGCTTTTGGCTTCTTGTTGTCTAAGCTTTGTATGTCTTTCATTAGTAGGTTGGTCTATGAGGCTTTGCTTACTTTCTTAGGTCAAAGAGGAGAAAAAAGGAGTTGTTCATGCTCAGTTTTTCTCAAACTACAAAAATAGCAAGGGCTCTTAAATCAGATAAAAGAAAAGATGCTAAATCCACTGCACCCATCACAATTTGAATCTCTAGAGCAGCCAGCTGTGTGTGTGTGTGTGTGTGTGTGTGTGTGTGTGTGTGTGTGTGTGTGTTGATGGAAAGAAAGCTCACCTCTTTCCTGGCACTAGCTGGTTTGGCTCAGTGAATAGAGCCTTAACCTGCAGACTGAAGGGTCCCAGGTTCAATTCCAGTCAAGGGCACATACCTCGGTTGTGAGTTCGATCCCTGGCTCCAATGTGTCTCTCATAGATTGATGTTTCTCTCTCTCTCTCTCTCTCTCTCTCTCTCTCTCTCTCTCTCTCCCTCTCTCTCTTCCCCTCTCCCTCTCCCTTCAACTCTCTCTAAAAAATCAATGAAGCCCAGCCGGTGTGGCTCAGTGGTTGAGCATTGACTTATGAACCAGGAGGACACAGTTCAATTCCCAGTCAGGGCATATGCCTGGGTTGCCAGCTCCATCCTCAGTGTGTGGCGTGCAGGAGGCAGCCAATCAATGATTCTCTCTCATTGATGTTTATATATTTCTCTCTCTCCCTCTCCCTTCCTCTCTGAAATCAATAAAAATATATTTAAAAAATAATTTTTAAAAATCAATGGAAAAATACCCTAAGGTGAAAATCTACTTTTATGGGAAGCTATAACTTTTCAAAGCAGTTATTATTAGCTTGATATAATTAATTTTCTTCAGCTTAACAATTTAGAATTTCTGGATTTACATGTGAATTGAACTTTATAATGCAATTATTACAAATGTATTTATTGATGATTTGCCTCTGTTGCCTTGATAATTGGTTGAGAAACAAGCAACCATTACAGTGGGTGTCTTCTATTACCTCCAGTGACCATAGGTAAAGTTTTCAACTCCCCCCTTGTTTCCTTCTCTGATCTATCTTAACAAATCTGCAACACTTCATGCTGCCTATTAGCTTGCAAGGGCTCCCAGCACCCAACATCCAGGGAAGACATTCATACTCCTTAGTTTCTATCTTTTGACCCTAATGTTTTATTTTGGCTTAGGCACTATTTCTCCATTTTAACACTATTGAAATTTTGAGTGGATAATTCTCTGCTGTGTAGGGTAAACCTTTGTATTTACGACATTTAGCAGCATCACTGGCCTCTATTCGCTTGATCCAATAGCATCCCCCAGGTTGTGGCAACCAAAACTGCATCTAGAAATTACCAGATGTCCCCGAGGGGACCACAATTGCTCCTAGTTAAAAACAACTAGCGTGGTATTATTGGAACTCATGGGCTTTCTGCACTAACCACCCTCTGTGACACATTTGCATTTGAACTGTTGATTTGAATTCAAGTCCTTAAGACGAGGCTGATGGTTCTCATGAGTACACACTGGAACCAGGAACCATCTAAAAATTATTAAGGTCAGGACTCATCTCTAGGAATTGGGTCTGGAATTGGGCCCAAGCCATTTCCCCCGTGAGGTCATTTTAATGAGCAGAGAGGGTTGAGTGTTCTCCTTGAGTGTATGCCTGTGGGCCAAGAGTTGTGGTGATGCCGCTCCCACTCACATCACTTCATGAAGAAAGCAGTCTATTCGGAAAGCATCCTTAAGCAGGTTCACAGATCTGGCAAGGCCTTCCCTGGTGCTTTCATAAAGGGACTATAATGGTATTTAGGGGTCAGCCTTGAGGTCTATGTTTATTTATTTTCTGGTTACTAACAAATGTCATCAGGAATATGATTGGCTCAGGTTTTATAAAAATAGGTAATGTGTTCTTCTAGGTAATTATATTCCTACTTGACAAGGAAAACACTTTAAGACTTAAAAATAAAAGTTTAAAACAATTAAAATTAGCTCTCAATTACTGCCTTAAGTGGAAGGGAGAAACATAGCTTAAATTAAATAAAATTAAAATTACACTGGTATGTTTGTTGTGTCTGCATGTGTGCTTGTCATGTATGTCATAGATCATAGACATCCGTGATCAGCAAATTTGTATATTAAGCTAGAGATGATAATTTCACTATGTAGAGCTCATAAAAGAGGATTAGAATTTGGGAAAGTCTAAACATGACCAATTTCTATTCTATTTATCTCAATAAATATTTTTATATACCAGGGCACCTAATTAATATAGGATTGTTGTCTGTGCAGCATATTTTTCTTTCTTCCTCCCAGAATTGGCATTTGCTTTCCTTTTCAACACATACCCTATCTCCCACGTCACTGTGGATTATCAAACACAGTGTTCTATCCTCACCTCCAGTCATAGGCATGGGTT
>NW_005876012.1:0-10782 GCF_000147115.1 Myotis lucifugus | reverse complement strand
ATCTCCATGACAAACAGCTGATCCACAACTCTGACAGAAGACATGTAAAAGAGCATGTTAGAGTGCATCCATTTTATAGCAATATGTTTATAAGAATAGAAATTAAAACAAATTCCATTAATGACTTTTCCTACTTAATGAAGAATGGGAGGGGAGAGATGACGACTGTTCTCCTTTGCTGAGAGCAGACAGGAAGAATGGGCAGGGATGACTCTACAAACCTCAAAAGTGGTTGTCATTGTGGGCTTATAGGACACGTGGTTGGCCCTTCTCAGCTCCTTGATGGTCTCGGCTGGCATGGATTTAGAAAAGCCGAGGCCGCTCCAGGTGTTTGTAGGTGTTCTGACCTCCGTCACCACTGGTTTCTTTAACATAGCTTTGGAACACAGAATATAAAACAAAATGCTTGATATTTTTAAAAATATTGATGCGTGCTGTTCCTCTGATATATGTAAAGAAATCATACCTGAATATTATTTCTTAATACAAAATGCCTTAAAATATCGTCATAAAATATTTTATGCCATTGTATTTTAAAATGCTACATTATTTCATAATTGATCTAATGCTAATTTACTCAATAAAGTACATTTAACCCCAACAAAACTTTTGCAACTTTGAACTTAAACATTTTTTTTATGACGGTCCAATTTCACAATTCAACGTGAATCCTGGAGAATCTTTTATGGGTCTTTGATGGGGGAGGGGAGAATCAAAATCATTACTATATCACATACCTTTGGTTGCTAATAGCTTCTTTTGTTCATAGTCAAATGCCTGAAAATAAAACAGAGCGAAAATATTTTATTGCCAGTTTATCCAAATGTCATGCTGATTAGAAAACCACGGTTTTGACTAGAGCCCATGAATCTACCTGCTAAGCACCATAATGTCTCATTAATTCAGAGCAAGTCTGATCAATTTAAATATGTTTTCAAAATTAATTAATTAGAATATAAATGACTACTTTTGACTTTAAGTTGAGACAATGACAAGAGCCAGAAATCTTCCTTCAAAAGGAAAAAAAAATCCTATTTTCTATGAATATTTAAAACACCAGGGTAAGTATATGCTAAAGCACAGTAAATAACTTAATAGTAGTTCTGCTAAGTTTCAAAATAAAGCATTATGAAAATGCTTTCAGGTTATCTACCGGCCTCATCTGTTTCTCAAAATCCCCTCTTCAAAGGATGGCCTGAAGTGGTGTAATGTCCAGGCAGCTTAAGAAATTATTTAGCCCAATTGGAATGGTCTTTGCTTTTGAAAGGAGAAAAAAAGCAAATGTCGAGCTTTAAGCTATAATAACAGTAAGCATTACAATGAACTAAACCTAGTTACCTTGTATTGCACAGGAGTAGGATGGCACTATCCACTCTTTCATTCACACTGAATAAGTGACATATGACACAGGTCTACACAGAAACCACGGTAGGTCGTTTGGAAGAAAGTGGTCAGAGCGACATCTCACATGCTAACCCAGTGTTCTCAACTGCCCAGCTGAGGAACTGAGACTTGATTAACAATGTCTTAAAGGCTACCAGGAGGCTGAGAAACAGCTGGCAAGAGCTCTTCTGACCCTTTTCCCAGGGGTATCACACCACCATATGTAGGCTGCACGCCCAGGTAATCTACAGTGTGAAACAGGAGGCTTCTGAGCGGGAATGTGCCACAAATAATACTTAGGTCAGGATAACACAAGGAAACGGGCTGACCCTGACAAACCAGGACGTGTGGTGAGCTCTGAGAACGTGGCAGTAAATCAGGAGAGTGGATTTTTAGAGAACACATTTGACGATGGTTTTGAAACGTTAGATCTGAAATGGCAATGGAAATTAAAATCAACTTTTAACGATCAACATCTAAGGGCAAGGTGTGGGAAGATCCTACATTCACTTGTTCAATAAATATGTATGGAGTGCCTCAGGTTAAAGAGACTGTGCGGCACTTTGTGGAAGAAAACCACAATAAAAAAAAAATGAAAAATAAAACCTGTAGCCTCAGAGCACGGAGAGCCTCAGCAGGGATGGGTAAAGGAAATAACTACAAAATAAATTAGGAAGTGAGATAAGTGTGGAGAGAGCTGGGGATTCAGCTCTCCAAGGACAGCCGGAGACAGAGAGTTCTCAGCTAGGGGAATCAGGGAGTCTTCACTCTTTCTCCCCGTCAATGCTAGGTGAATACTGTCATTGATTTATTATGGTTTTAAAAGTCAGCTCTGTAGTAATGGCACAAAAACACCTATTTAAGTTGAAACTGTATCACCAAGAACATTTCTTATCCATCCTAAAAGAAAGAAACATGAAAGTGGTTCACTCTAGTTATAAAATGGATGGAAAGTAAGAACCACGAGACGGACGAAAACCATAAAGGGATCATGAAGCAGATTTGATACATCTTTGAGGAGGGAATTTTAATTTATATTAACTGAAAATAAGCCCGCTAGAGAAAATGTATCAGATATCATTTTTTAAAAAACTTTGACACTTTATAAAGGCCATGGCTTTGTGAACACATTCATCTAAAATCTCATGGAAATGTTCAAATGCAAAGGATTAAAAGAACAGATAAGCGGGATTGAGTTGTAGTTTTTGCTAGAATTATAGAAGTATAATTTAGTTCCATGAATTAATTTCTTTATATATCTGTGACAGTTTGGTTTCTAGGATTTTTATTTTTTTTTGGCGTTGGGGAGTGGGGAGATATATTTCTTATTATGAAGTAGGTAAGTCTACCCAATAATTATGGTACTGAAATCAAATGGTTATAGGAATCTCTAAAAGCACAAAATCCCTATCTTTCATATTGTCATCTATACAGAAATCATATTTCTGAACTTCATGTTCAATAGTCTACTTTGAGTAGTTAGCCTACTACAGATATAGAGAAAAATCCCTGAGGAAATTGTTTAAAATAATCATAAAAATTTGTGAATCAATATAATCATCAATAATATTTATCATCTATTTTCAAAAAACTAAAGCTTCATATTAGCTATTTTTATAACTGCCTAAATGACACCAAATTTATCACCTCCATTTTATAGATAGAAGGATTATTATATCTATTTATTCAAGACTATGTCAAGAGGCAATAATACTTAGAAATAACAGCTTTGGTATTTATCTAAAATTTTATAAAACAACAGGTGAATAGTGTCATTTACATTACACATAGTGACACAGACCATTCACATTACCTTTCATATTATATTTTAAACCAGAGGCCTGGTGCACAAAATTCGTGCACTTGGGGAGTCCCTCAGCCCGGCCTGCGCCCTCTTGCAGTCCAGGAGCCCTCGAGGGATGTTCTACTGCCAGCTTAGGCCCGCTCTCTGTGGGGAGTGGGCCTAAACTGGCAGTCGGATATCCTTAGTACTGCCATGAAGGTGGGAGTCTCCCGCCACCACTGCTGCACTCACCAGCTGTGAGCCCGGCTCAGGGCTTCTGGCTGAGCAGTGCTCCCCCTGTGGGAACACACTGATCACCAAGGGGCAGTTCCTGCATTGAGCATCTGCCTCCTGGTGGTCAGTGCGCATCATAGCGACCCGTCATTCCGCTGTTCGGTCAATTTGCATATTAGCCTTTTATTATATAGGATAACTTAACCATTTAAGCTAAATCCTGCATTTCATGTTTAAAGTTTATAGCAAAACCAATTCCTAACTACTGCACATAGATTTAAATTTAATTTGGACTAGAGTGCAGAAAGAAAACCTAGTTTCTGAATTCACCATTCTCTATCCCCAGCCCCTACATTTGGATGACCCTCCCACTCATTTTGTCGTTACCTGCATGTTGACATATGACCGGCCTGGAGGCCAGGCGGGCCCTTTCAGAGTTCTGCTGGGCAGCTGCGGCCCTCTCTGCAGCTCGCTCGCTCCCTGGAGCCTTCTTGTCAGCCAGAGGGCTCTCTGCAGGGCTCAGTTCTGGGTCTGAGAGCAGCCGGTCAGTGCTGCTGTGAAACAGAGTCTGGACTTTAACATCCACCATCACACACACAAATGCACCGAATGTTTCCTCTGTGCCACACTTACTGTATGCTAGCCACTGCCAACTATTTACACGTATCATCTCATTTAATCCTCACAACACCACTATGAGACGGGCAGTATTATTATTATTCCCATTTTACAGAAGAGGGAAGCCCAAAGTCATACCTCCGGTAAATGGTAGAGCTGGAGTTTGAACTCAGGCATTCTGACTCTGAGAGCCAGAGCTAAAACTATTCCATGATATATATTCAAACATTTTCTGTATATAGAATATATGTCATATTGTTAATGGGAGATATCAATGACCCATGGGTACATGGTCTAAACAGGATTGAGTTGATCTGAAAGCATGCAGCCCGCCATATCCTTGGGTCCCACATCCACAGATTTAACAGACTACAGATTGAAAATACTATTTTTGACACATGGTTGGGAATCTGCAGGTGCAGAGGGCTGACTGTATGCACTGTCCTATGCTATTTAGTATAAAGACTTGGACATATGTGGATTTTGGAATCAATCCCCCATAGGTACCAAGGGACAACTGTAGTTAAGTTTTGGGGGAGTCAGTACAGCACAGGGGGTCAGTGGCCCCTAACCCACACATGTTCAAGGGTCAGCTGTATAAGAAAACTAATAAGACAGTAGGGGAAATTGGGAAAATGGAGATGGATAGAAGCAAAACCTTTCAATACAGAAGCATTCCATTGTTTTTCTTTAAAAAAAAAACAACACAGGCTGCCTATTTGAAACAAGAAAATAAACGAAAAATAAAATAAGGAACACCCATTTATAACTGTCCTATCATACGGGAGAGTTATATTTCCATTGAGCCAAACCGCTCAGGGCAGGAGAGTTATATTTAATACAATATATGTATTCACATTCACTGTGATTTGTAATAAATGAAATCATGATACTGTCAAGTATTTATTATCAAAGTGAGCAGTTAACCACTTCAGAACAAGGGAGCCATGGTTTCAGTTAGAAATTCAAAGGCAAATGAAAGAGAATTCACACCAGGAAAGTATCTAAAAGCAATCATCAGAGAGTAAAAATCACCCTGCTGCTTACAGAAGAGCAGAAATCATGTTAAAAGTTTCAGAGCAACAGAGAAAGTTCAGAGGACCCAGATATACACCCAAGGTTTATGACGAGAAGGACGCTAGGTAGGATATAAGGGTGAGAATTACCAGGTATTAAGTCTTAATAACATTTTTATCCACAAAAATATCACTAAGATTGAAATGGAATACTACTCTGCCATAAAAAAGATGAAATTCTGCCGTTTGTGACAAGGATGGGCCTTGAGGGTATTAAAAAAAAAAAAAAACTCAACAAAGAAAACATATTCCTAGAGGCAGACAACAGATCTATGGTTACCAGAGCGGAAGTTGAGCGGAAAGGGGCAGCCTGGGTAAGGGGGTCAACTGTATGGTGACGGATGGAAAATGGGCTTTTGGTTGTAAGCATGATGTAGTATATACAGATGTCCAATTACAGTGGGGCCTTGACTTACAAGTGTCCCGACTAACGAGTTTTTCGAGATATGAGCGGTCTCTCGGCCGATTTTTTGCTTTGAGTTGCAAGCTAAAATTCGGGTTACGAGCCAGCTTCAGATACCCCACCACTAGTTGGCGCAGCGAACGTCACAGTGAACACCACAACATCAGCCCAGCATCACGTGTCTCACTCGTTCACTGTTGATTGGACATACGAGTAATTTGAGTTACGAGCTCCGTCACGGAACGAATTAAACTCATAAGTCAAGGCCCCACTGTATAATGTTGCATACCTGAAAGTCATATGATGTTATAAACCAATGTTACTTCAATGAAAAAAAAAAAATGTTTTAAAGGAAAAAGAAAAGGAAATTATAAAGAGAAATGAATAAACTCGTGGATGAGACCAAACTTGCTGAAACCAAGGAGCACTCACTGCCCAACAAACCCAGCGTTGTTCCCCTGACTTAAAACCTATCCAGCTCGCGCTACAATCTCCTTCCAAGCACCCGGGCCTCCCTGATGAAAACACCTACTGTAAGTGGGAGTTCTTCGTGCCGCGCAAGAGCTCCACCGTCTGCCTCTTGGCGCAGGAAACCGTGGAGGGACCCATCATCTGCTTCAGGTCGCCCGCGTTCCCCGAGTGGGAAGGACTCCGCGGCATGCCTACTTCCACAAAAGCATCGTTACCGCCTGCAGAGGAGGAAACACAACACCCAAAACATGAGTTCACCACCAGCAATCCCCTGCGATGGAAACAAACCAGAATCCAGCTCCAGGGAGACACAGACATGGCAGCTTTCAGCTGCAAAGACAACACCTGAAGTTCAGGCTGCCTCAAAAACTCAAGATGAAATGTGAAGAAATAACCCTCATATTTTTAAAGTTAGGGATGAAAGAATTAAAAATAGGTCCACTCTACTTAGAAAAAAATTACACACACACACACACACACACACACACACACACACTTAGTAAGTTGATGCTTTCCTGCTACATAATTACATTCACTTTCATTTAGGAAGTCCCAATGTCATGGGAAAGGGATTCTTTCTGTAAGAAGTTTGTCTGCTTTTCAGTTTATCTTTCACCATGTTCTTTGGAATTTCATTCAGGATGTTGTCTTTCTGCAAACTTCAGGCAGGATAAGTCATAACCGATTAGCAAAACCAATCTGAAATCACTGTGTGGACTTTCTACAACCCCCTTTGTCCAAGGAACAGGCCCGCTGAAGTCCAGAGGAAAGATTACTTCGGCAGGATTTGGTTTGGGAGACACCTGCTCCGATCCACTTGTCTGTCTGGACGGGTCACCATGATTCGCACTCAGCACTTTCTCTCCAAGCGATGAAGTGGATATTACACCATATTTTATGTTCGGAGGCTGAAATAACAATAGAAAACAGCATGCGGATGTGGTCACCATTCTAAAATTCACTTCCACTGAAAGTTTTACTAGTGGCTTATCTCTTACCAACAGCACAGATTCCCACCATCCTGAGGGACATTACCTGCGCGTGTCCATTTAAAGCAGCAGAGATTTTTTTGCCTTCTGTCTGCATACTGCTGATGTGCACGTCGACAGGAGTCAGGACGGGAGGGGGGGAGGGGGCTGTGTGCCCATAGGCGGGCACTCCGGACAACAGGATATTGGTTAACGTGGCTTGGGCAGTAGATGGAATCATAAGGTGTGGTACGGCAGAAAAGCCTAGAACAACATTTTATGAAGACAGATATTAGACAGAAAGAACACAGAATCAACAAGCATTATATTATCTTCAGTAACTTCAAAAAACATCACTGTTGCTGCAAATTCAGAAGGGAATTCAATGTTGATCTCTCTCTGCAAACAGGTTTAACATTACTACACAAAAGAATATTAAAATGGAACAACTCTCTAGGGAATATTTAACCCAAGCTCCTCACGGTACAGACGAAGAAACAAGCTGGACTTCACGTGTGCATATACCTACCGAGCGATTCTAACCTCTCCAGCTTGAACCTACCTTTCGAGTGATCAGTCAGCGACCTTCATATGACTTTGCCACTGCTCCCTGCACATTATGCTCCTTTTCCTGATCTGCTAGTCACATTCGAAAGATTATGTTTTACTTTTATGGGAAACTCACTGTTTTGTCGTGCATCATTTTAACTAATTTATACATTAGGAAATTTCTGTTAGGCTAAAAAGTATGCTTTGAACCATGATTTCCCCCTAAGGACATGGAACCACTAGTACATTTTATTTAAAAACTGGTAACACCTACAAAGACATGCCTTTGATTGTACTTAAATGATACTGACCTGTGGCACTTGAAGTATTAGCCAGTGGGGGTGCCCACAACGTGGGGCTCGGGGTGCCAGAACTTGGACTCTGCAAAGGACTGACGGAGCTATTAAGCGCATTCAAGAGTGAGTTCGGGGTTGTCGAAGTGTTTAGAGATAAGGCGGTGGGGCCCAAGAGACCTGTGACAAGTGAATGTACAGTCAATATGCATACATTCAAGATTTTAAAATAACAGATGGCAGCAATATTGCCATTTGGAATGCACGCTGATATAATCTGATATTTTCTGAATATAAAACCTGAGTGATAGATTACCTTCTTTCAAATATTCCCATGAAATACAGCCTGATACCATTTCAACACAGGACCCAGCTTATCCACAAACAGATGCTGATCGGAAAATAGGAGACAGGTGTGTGCCCCAACCAGGAAGGCAGTGGGGTTCACTGAGCACCGCCAGCTGCTTTGCGTTCACGTCACTTGCCAAGATGAACAACATTCTGCTGCAGTGGGAACCCATTTTCATTTCCCTGCATAGCTCAGTTGTCATATGCGTTCAAACAAACGCTTCAAACCACGTACAATTAACAGCGACTAAAGGGATGACTTCCTGCAGCAGAATGGCTCTGCTTGGCCCACTGTGGACAGGCTTAGCTACCTGCAACAGTTTTCATACTGTGTCAGAACACTGACATGACTCCTTCCTGCTCATCTCCACGCATGCGAAATCTTTTCTCAGGAGAAAAAAAAAATTTCCCCTTGTTTTAAAGATTTAATGCCTGATTTAGGTAATGAAATTTCCCTTCTGGCATTTAAAATATGGTAATGAAATTTCCCTTCTGGCATCTAAAATAAAATGTGGATTTTTACACAAGTTTCCAGGAATACTTAAAGCATTAGGTGTTACAGGATAGGTACAGCCATAAAAACATTTTAAAAATTGAGTAACTCTGACTGTCTGCTCACTTTTTTTCTCTCTCTAGTGCAGCAAGAACTCAGTGCCTGCTAAGCGATGAGACTGGCATTTCGAGGTGCATTGCTGTGTGGAAGGGACAGCTTTGGGAGACGATGGGCCCAGGGGGAAAAAAAACCTGCCTTTACCGTAATGGTGTCGAAGCAAGGCTACTTGGTGTATTAATCATATTATTTAAATATGTTATATTTATTAAAGCAAGAATAGCCGTTAGAAAAATTTAAAGGCTGCTAAGAGTATGTTTTCGGTCTCAAACCAACACTGAATGGGTTTGCTAGGGTTAGTGCTTTAACCTTTCATATAAAGGCTACTGAGAAAATGTATAAGAAGTAAAACTAGCCTGATTTAATGCAGCCACTAACTTCAGCCTGTAAGACGGGAGTCCATAATGAGGCAATAAATGTCACCAAGGCTATTAAAATGACTGGCTCTATTATCCTAAAAAACGGAAGCACCGAGTGACGATGTTCCTTCATCTTCCTATTCGCTGCCTTAGATGTGAATGCAGGTCCATTTGTTGCCCTTGGCGGCCGCAGGCTCGATTTCCTTTGTGTCTGCACAAGGCAGGCCTAGCCAAGGCGGGAAGAGGGGGGAGGGGGTCTGCCTGCTCTCCCCTCCCCCTCTGCACACCCCTCATACAGATTTGCAATTACTTTTGGAAAGGCAAACTGGATAATCTTTATCTCCAGGGACTGGTGGCAATATTGCAAATACAAGGGAGAGCAAACACATAAATTACATTCAGCCTGCTGACTTCACTCGCAATGGCATTCTTAATTTAGAAGAACAAACACAGCCGAAAATAAACGTCAGACGTTGATTATTGATGCCAAAATAAGAAGAATCTGGGGAACAAATCCACGGAGTCTAACAATAAAAAACAACAAAAAGCCAACAACAAAATGGATTGAAGCGAGTTCTGCTGCTTTTCACCTGACCATAGGGCCTGACGAGGGAGAAACATACCCTTTAAGATGTAGCCCCTGCGGCAGAAAGGAAGGGAACTGGGTAAGCAACTGAGAAGTGCTTTAGTAATGAACGGTATACCTAGTCCAGTGAGTCCGAGGCCTGCCGAGGCTAAGATATCCAGGCTGGGACAGGCCAGGCCGGCGGGGCACGATGCTGGGGACGGACTGGTTGCTATGGTAACCCCACTGCTTTCAAGTCCGAGGAGACATTTCCTTGCTTCATACATATTTAAGGCATTTCGTTCAACACTTTTCACAATCACAGACTATGAAAACACATAATGGAAAAGAAAAAAGTGACATGCAAGTCGTCTACAATGAATTGGGGAGGTGGGTGGGAAATGAAAACCGTAATAAGAATTCCACTTAGGAAATTCATTAATGCTGCTTTAAAAACCAACTGCAAATTCTAATCACTTATCACGTTTCCTCCTTTTGGGCGTGTCCTGGGTTCTAAGCCGTGTGATGGAAGCCGCACATATATTCCAGTTCCCACCAAAACCTTATGGTGGCGTGGAAATTATTATTCATATTCAGTGAGGACAGGCCTTACCCAACGTCACAGCACAGCTGTGCAGGGCAACCAGAGGACTGGAACGTGGGCCCCTCTCTGGAGCCCGTTCTCCTTCACATCCTCTTGTCTCTGTTAAAGCTCCCCCCCCCCCACTTACTTATTTTTACAAAACAAATCAAACTTGTCTCCCTACAGTATATGTACTGCTTAATAATAGTCACTTACATTTGACATTTATGGTCTACTAGTTAACTAATAGACCGTGAGGGGCCACTATTCCTCACTGATGACATATCTATGGCAAAGCTCATACTAAAATAAACTCCTAAACAATAAATCTTTTTTCTCAATGGACTCATCTAGAAAATTGGAAATGTGAAACCAAGGGGGGAAAGCCTCCAATGAACAATAAAGGAAATTGGCGGCTGAGAAAGCAGAGCAGGAGGGAGCAGGGGGCCGGGAGGAAAATTAAATGGCCCTGGGATGCTGCCACAGTGTAATTCCCCCGACTTCCGCTCACTTCTTCCTGGACCCCAGGAATTCTTGTG
>NW_005876011.1:0-10782 GCF_000147115.1 Myotis lucifugus | reverse complement strand
CCCACGCCCAGCTCTGTGCTGGGACTGCAGCTGCTCTGTGAGCACTGCTCGTAGCTGTGCCGCTGCCCTGTTCCCTGCGCCCTGCTTGGCAGCAGTGAGTGGCAGTGGGTGTTAAACAGCAAAATTTTAACTCCCAAGGCTGAAAGGTGTTTTTTTTTGTCGTTGCTTTTTTTTTAAAAAAAGAAAGGGTTATGCCATTGCTAGTAAAACAAAACAAAAAAAAAGAAAAAGGACCCGGTCCTGCCCTGGCCGGTTTGTCACTGTGGTTAGTATGTGGGCCTGAGGGCTAAAGGGTCACGGGATTCAATTCCTGGTCAAGGGCATGTGCGCAGGAGGCAAGCAGCTGATCTCTCTCTCTCTCTCTCTCTCTCTCTCTCTTCTCTCTCTCTCTCTCTCTCTCTCTCCCCTTTGTTTAGTTCATACCTAGATATTTTATTCTTTTGGTTGCAATTCCAAGTGATTTTTCTTTCATTTTTTTAAATGTTATTGTTAGTATATAGGAACATAATAGATTTTTATACATTGATTTGGTGTCCTGCAAATTTACTGTATTTATTTCTAGAAATTTTTTGGTGAAGTTTTTAGGGTTCTCTATATGAAACATCATGTCATCTGCAAAAAGTGACCATTTTACTTCTTCATTCTCAATCTGGATGCTTTTCATTTCTTTCTCTTCCCTAATGTGTCTGGCCATGACTTCCAATACTACGTTGAATAACAGTGGTGAGAGTGGGCAACTTTTCTTGTTCCTAACCTTAGAGGAAAAGCTTTCAGCTACTCAATATTCAGTACACAAGTTGCGGGTTTGCCGTAGATAGCCCTTATTATGTTGAGGTAAGTTTATTCTTTCTTGGAGGTACTTTTATTCTATACCCATTCTATTAAGTGTTTTAATTCTAAATGGATGTTGCATCTTTTTCAAATGCTTTTGTTGCACCCATTGATAAGATCATATGATTTTTACTTTGTTAAGATGGTGTATTACAATGACAGATTTGCATATGTGGTTTTTTTCCTGTGAAGGTGAATTCTTTTTTTTAAATTATTTTGTATTGTTGAAAGTATTACAGATATCCCCTTTTTTCTCCTATAGACCCCTCCACCCTACCCCCACCTTCTCCTCAGGCTTCCACCACACTATTGTCTATCCATGGGTTATGCATATATGAGTATAAGTTCTTTGGTTAAACTCTTCCCAGCTGCGCCCTTCCTTCTGAAATTAGTCAATCTATTGCATACTTTCATGTCTCTGGATCTGTTTTGTTCATCACTTTATTTTATTCATTAGATTCCACATATGAGTGAGATCATGTGATACTTGTCTTTCTCTAACTGGCTTATTTAGCACAATACTATCCAGGTCACTTCATGTTGTCTCAAAGGATAATAGATCCTCCTTTTTTACAGCTGCGTGGTATTACACTTTGTGAATGTACCACATCTTTTTTATCCACTCATCTACTGATGGGCACTTGGGCTGTTTCCAGATCTTACCTATTGTAAAGGGCACTGCTATGAACATGGAGGTGCATATATTCTTTGTGATTGGTGTTTCTGGTTTTTTAGGATATATTCCTAAACGTGGGATCTCTGGGTCAAATGGCAGTTCCACTTTTAATTTTTTGAAAAAACTTTACACTGTTTTCCATAGTGGTTGTACCAGTCTGCATTCCCATCAGCAGTGTACTAGGATTCACTTTTCTCCACATCCTCGCCAGCACGTGTTTTTTGTTGTTGTTGTTGGTGGTGGTACTAGCCATTCTGGCAGGTTTGAGGTGATAGTTCATTGTCATTTTAATTTGCATCTCTCTGATGATCAGTGACTTTGAGCCTTTTTTCATGTGTCTCTTGGACATCTTTATGTCCTCTTTGGAGAAGTGTCTATGCAGGTCATTTTCCCATTCTGTAATTGGATTGTTACTTTCCTGGTGGTGAGTTGTATAAGTTCTTTATATGGTTTGGAATTAACCCCTTATCAGATATATCATTGGCAAATATGTTCTCCCATGCAGTGGAATCCCTTTTCATTTTGTTGATGGTTTCTTTTGCTGTGCAGAAGCTTTTTATTTTGATGTAGTCACATTTGTTTGATTTTTCCTTTTTTTTTTATTAAATCTTTATTGTTCAGATTATTACATTTGTTCCTCTTTTTTCCCCCCCATAACTCCCCTCCTTCCAGCTCCCACCCCACCCTCCGCCCTCACTCCCCACCCACTGTCCTCATCCATAGGTGCACGATTTTTGTCCAGTCTCTTCCCACATCTCCCACACCCCTTTTCCCCCCAAGAATATTCAGTCCATTCCCTTTCTATGTCCCTGATTCTATTATAATCACCAGTTCATTCTGTACATCAGGTTATTTATTCACTTGATTCTTAGATTCACTTGTTGATAGATGCATATTTGTTGTTCATAATTTGTATCTTTACCTTTTTCTTCTTCTTCCTCTTCTTAAAGGATACCTTTCAGCATTTCATATAATACTGGTTTGGTGGTGATGAACTCCTTTAGCTTTTCCTTATCTGTGAAGCTCTTTATCTGACCTTCAATTCTGAATGATAGCTTTGCTGGGTAAAGTAATCTTGGTTGTAGGTTCTTGGTATTCATCACTTTGAATATTTCTTGCCACTCCCTTCTGGCCTGCAAAGTTTCTGTTGAGAAATCAGCTGACAGTCGTATGGGTATTCCCTTGTAGGTAACTGAGTTTCTTTCTCTTGCTGCTTTTAAGATTCTCTCTTTGTCTTTGCTCTTGGCATTTTAATTATGATGTGTCTTGGTGTGGTCCTCTTTGGATTCCTTTTGTTTGGGGTTCTCTGCGCTTCCTGGACCTGTAAGTCTATTTCTTTCACCAGGTGGGGGAAGTTTTCTGTCATTATTTCTTCAAATAGGTTTTCAATATCTTGCTCTCTCTCATCTTCTGGTACCCCTATAATTCTGATGTTGGTACGTTTGAAGCTGTCCCAGAGGCTCCTTACACTATCTTCGTATTTTTGGGTTCTTTTTTCATTTTGCTTTTCCGGTTGGGTGTTTTTTGCTTCTTCGCATTTCAAATCTTTGACTTGATTCTTGCGCTCCTCTGGTCTGCTGTTGGGAGTCTGTATAATATTCTTTATTTCAGTCAGTGTATGCTTACTTTCTAGATGGTCCTTTATCACACCATCGAGGGTCTCATTAGATTTCCTGTACATCTCATCAAGTTTATCGACAGACTCTAGAAGCCTCTTGAGAGACCTCAAAAGTGTGGTTCTAAACTCAATATCCTCCCTTGATAGTTTTGTCCTGTTTCTTTGTCTCCGCATTTTTTACGCTTTCTTGGTACACCCCCTAGTGGTCTTTGTGCGCAGTCTTGTTGTAGTTAAGCCTTGATTGTTGTAGTTAATACTAGAGGGATTTGACCTCCAGGCCGACTGGCTGTGATAATCAGCTGTGTTTGTAGTGGGAGAACTTGTGTCCTCTAGGGAGGTGCTAATCTAGCCTTTGCCTCAGGCTATTCGGCAAATGCCTCTGTGCAGGGCTTGGGCGGGGCGGGTCCCACGGGATCAACAGGGTGGAGGAGGGAGCAGTTATGGCTGCTCTCAGTCCGTCCCCAGGGGCTCTGCCTCTGTCCCAGCAACCGCAAACCTCAGAGGGACCGTAGCCAGACAGTCCTGCTTCTCCCGTTTGAGTCTGGGTCCCTAGAGACTCGCCCGGATCTGGAGCTCAGAGTCTGAGGCTCCCTCCGGATTGAAACAGACAACCTCACCCTCAGCCACCAGCCCGCGCTGCGCGCACTCCGCACCTTAGTATTTTACTTCAGCACTGCGCCTCCTCTGATTCTCGGTTCCTCCTAGTTGTAGAACTTACTCAGCCAGCCTTCCTGTGGTTCTGGATGATGTCCGTTCCGTCTTTTAGTTGTATTTTTGAAGTGGTTGTTCAAGGCAGCAAACTCCGGCGTTAACCTATGCCGCCATCTTGGTTTTTCTTCCTGATTTTTCCTTTGTTTCCCTTGCCCAAGGAGATGTATCTGCAAGTACTAGTATATTGCTATGAGAGATTTCTGAGATTTTGCCACCTATGTTTTTTCCTAGGATTTTTCACGACTTACATTTAAGTTTTTTTGTGTTTTTTTTTAAATCCATTTTGAGCTTATTCTCCTGTATGGTGTAAGTTGGTGGTTTCATTTTTTTTTTTTTTTTGCATATACTTGTTTAATTTTCCCAACACCATTTATTGAAGAGATTGTCTTTATTCCATTGTTCTTGCCTCCTTTGTCAAATATTAATTGAGTGTAATGGCTTGGGTCAATTTCTGAGTTCTCTGTTTTGTTCCATTGAAACATATGCCTGTTCTTATGCCAGGCTGTTTTGATTAGAATGGTTTTGTAGTGTATAAGTTTGATATCTGGTATTGTACTCCCTCCTACTTTATTCTTCTTTCTCAAGATTGCTGCGGCTTCAGGGTCTCTTTGGGTTTCATATACATTTTTGGAGTATTTGTTCTAGATCTGTGAAATATGCTGTTGATACTTTAATGGGAGTTGCTGAATTTATAGATTGAATTTATAGTTGAATTTATAGATTGCTTTGGATAGTATGGCCATTTTAATAATGTTAATTCTTCTAATTATGAACACAGTATACTCTTCCATTTGTTTATACCTTCCTCTATTTCTTTTTTCAGTGCCTTACAGTTTTCTGAGTACAGGCTGTTTATCTCTTGGGTTAAGTTTTTTCCAAGTTATCTTTTTTTGTTGTTGTTGGGATGGCAAATAGGTTTGTTTTTAGTTTCACCCTCTGAGAGTTCATTATTGGTGTATAAAAATATCAATTTCTAGATGTTAATTTTGTATCCTGCTACATTGTAGAATTCATTTATTAAACTTAGTAGTGTTTTGGTGGAGTCTTAAGGGTTTTCTATGTACAATATGTCATCTACAAATAATGACAGTTTTACATCCTCTTTTCCAATTTGGGTGCCTTTTATTTTTTTTCTTCTTGACTGATCACTGTGGCTAAGACTTCCAGTACTATCCTCTATAATAAAAGCCTAATATGCTAAGTGTCCGGTCATCTAGTTGTCCAGTAGACTGGTCAACCATTCAACCAATCAAAGCATAATATGCTAATGATATGATAAGGCTGCTCAACCACTTGCTATGATGTGCACGGACCACCAGGGGCCAGACTGTTGACTGGTAGGTTAGCTTGCTGCATTGGTTGGGCTGATCAGGACTAAGCGAGACGGGCTGGACACGCTCTGGAGCCCTCCTGCAGCCCTTCCCCAGCTGGCCAACCTCCCGCATCCCTCCCTGTCGGCCCTGATTGCCCCGATTGGGACTGGGTGAGATGGGGCCAGACATGCCCTGGAGCCCTTCCATGGTTCCTTCCTGGCCCTGATCGTGCACCAGTGGGGTTCCTTGGCCTTGCTTGCACCCTCTCGCAATCCGGGACCCCTCGGGGGATGTTGGAGAGCAGGTTTCAGCCCAATCCCAGCAGGCCAGGCTGAGGGACCCCACTGGTGCATGAATTCGTGCACCGGGCCTCTAGTGTTGAAAAGATTGGTGAAAGCAGACATCCCTATGTTGTTCCTAGTCTTATGAGGAATGTTTTTAATTTTTTCCCAGTGAGTATGATGTTGGCTGTGGGTTTGTCATGTATGGGCTTTATATGTTGAGGTGTGATCCCTCTATTTACTCTTTATAAGAGTTGATCAGCACACACACAGGGTGGCATTTGTGTTTGCCATGGATCAGATGTGTGCCAGGCAGGAGATACAGTCCTTTTAGATCCAGCCCAATAACTCTATGGGAGAGCAGAGGGGTCCCCTCAGCAAGAAGCTAAAGGTGGCAGTTAGGTTTGTAGGGACTGAGGGAGAAATCACAGTGAATGTGCCTAAGGCAGGACAATTGCTGGAGAGAGGTCCTCTGTGATGGTCATCTCCTAAGAGTGTGAAAATTTTAGAGCAAAATTAATAGAAACTGTTCGATTAGACCTCATTTACTATCCCTTGCCAGTCAGAACGCTTTCAGGATCTCCCTCCTTCATAGAATCAATAAGTTGCTTATAAATTCATTTTGCTTTACTGTAGAAAGTTTTTAATTGACAGGCATTTTTTTCCTGCATTTTGTTTCATCCAAATGCCAAGACCTATTTGATTTTTAAGACTCGGAGATGATGACTCCTACCTCTGGGTCCTCACCAAATGCAAAATCACATGACCCGGTGGTTAAAGATGGAAAACTTCTATTTAAATTACTTGGTTTTATATTTCTCTATGCCATCCTCAATTTAAAAAAAAGGTTTCTGTAGCCATAGCCCCACCCTGATAACTTCATTTTAGAACAAATCAAGCTCCAGCTCCTTTCCACAAGGACATCTGAGTGCAGTTTTAAGGTTTTATCGCTATGCGCTAGAATTAGTCCTGTGGCTCCATCGAATTCAGGACAGGTTGAAAAATATAGGTGACCACATAGAATGGTTAGCAGGTACTATTCTCTCTGCCACCTAAGAGCAAAATAAAGTTCACTATTCTACAAATATTTATTGAACACATACTATGAGCACTGGTGCAGGGCATTAGGGAAATGTGTTAAATAAACATTTCTAGATGTCAGTGCTTTGACAGTGTTGTAGTTTAGGAATCATCTCTAATGGATTAAGGAGACTGCAGTATCCAGCATGCATTGCCCTGTCTAGGAACCTCTCTGTGGCACTACCTGAAGACGGGGCACTGCACAATATCCTGTAGGTAGGAGTGATCAGCTCAAAAAAAAAAAAAAAGATGAGTAAATGTGAGATTGTCTATAGACACAGAGAAGTTTGGGGACATCAGAAACATATCTACATATTCTAAAATTTTGAATGTGGGGGGCACACAGCTGAAAATGGGTTACCACGTTCTCTTATACAGGAAAGCATCCTTGCATACTGAGAGAGCTGCACCTGGATCCCCTTTAAAATTTGGAGTGACTCCTTACTTCCATGGTAATACTGCTTAGGAAAACCAACTTCCTTTTAGTAAAAAAACAAAAAAACTCGCAGTGATCTAATATGCTATTTAAGTTGCCTACCCAGAAAAATGGTTCAGCTATCTGCTCATCATTTACCTTTCCACCCCTGCGGGAGGGAGAGAGGTTCTTGGGGTACCGCTGGAATAAGCATTTTCAGAGCCCCCACAGGATGATGAGATACGGTAGGAAGCTTTATTTTCATGAAATTACATTCCTGGGTTCCAAAGTCCCATATCCCTTTGTCCAGTCATAGAAGTGCAGCTGGGGTTTCAGTAGAGCCAGAAACAAAGCCAGTGTCCAGAGTTTCCTTTGCATGTTGGGGCCGGGTCCAGTTAGTCCATTGTGTGTGGGGTCCACATGGCCATGGGCCATGTGAGCAAATACAGGAGAGAGCACCCCAATCAATAAGAGTCCCAAGAGCATAAGAGGAACCAAGAGAGTGAACTCCTTTCTTTTCAGGGATGGGGAGTGTCTGGCTCGCAGGCCATATAAGGCCCTCGAAATCATTTGGTCTGGCCCTGCCATGGCATTAGGGGTGAGTTAATTTAATGTTTGACCAAATATAGCAGGCTAATTTTTAAGTTGATAATTTTGCATAACCCTTGAATGATATTATAAATATCCAAATGGCCCTTGGCAGAAAAAAGTTTCCCCACCCATGGTTTAGAGGATTAGATACCCCCAAATCCATGCCCTTGAGGTGACCACACCCATTCTGGCCAATAACCTGTTCCCAGGTATGGCTGACAGACAAGTGCCTTCCTGAGGTCACCCCAGCTTCACTGGCCATGCCTCTGGTCTCCTCCCTGTCCAGTCCCTTGCCCCAGGGATCTGCGGGGAACAGAGCAGTAGCTCCTGGGGGAGTGTAAAGCTTTAGCTTCCTGGTGAAGCTGCCCAAATAACATGCTTATAATATTTGACCTTTTCTTTGCTCCTTTCCTGTTATTAATAACTAGATTAATTACAATGGTATTAATTAGAGTAGGCTCTAATAAAGTATCACTGGAGTTCTTATAGGAAAAATAATTGAACCGACGGGAAGACAAACATATAAAGACAGAGAGTTAAAGTGCCGCAGCTACAAGCCAAGGAACACCAAAGATTTCTGGCAAACTACCTGAAGCTAGTCAGAGACAAGGAAAAATACTTCCTCTACAAGTTTTATGGGGAACGTGGCCCTGATGATACCTTGATTTCAGACTTCTAGCCATAACTATGAATCAGTAAATTTATGTTTTTCCAAGCCACTCAGTTTGTGGTACTTTGTTACGGCAGCTACACAAAACTAATGCCAGGGGCAGAAAGAGAACAGTGGGGACTAGCTATAATTATAAGAAGTATTCATCATACTCTGTTAACCATGATTGTTCTGTTCTGATTAGAGAAAGCACATTCTAACCTGGCTGAGAGTTGTGTGTCTCGGGACATGGGAGCTAACATCGGAATGCAGTCCATCTTCCTTTTCTAAGAACTGCCTGTCATCATGGAAAGATTAACAACTATGTGGTCAAAATAATCTGGTTCCAGAGGTGCCTACCCTTTGCCAGCCTTTTGCTACCCCCACTCTCATTGCCTATAACCTGTAACCACCTTGCCTACTTCTTCATGCCTACAATTCCCACTTTCCCATGTAATCTTCGTCTTTCTACCCAATGTAAGCAGCTGGTTTATGGGGAGGGGTAGAGCAGATTTTTGTGGATGACCTACTGCTTTCCCATACTGTTGGCATTATTGGAATAAACACTCATATATGATTCAACCCTGTCTTTGCTTAATTGGCTCAAGTAATGACAGGCAGCCCGGACCCATTGGTTGTCTGGTTTCACTAATACATCTAGTTATGCCAATGCCAAGTATATTAGTTTTTGTAATTAACTAATTTAAGTAAATATATAAACCAAATAATTAATGCAAAAAACAACAACATTTGCTATTGATTTAAGTATGGGCAAGGATCTGTAAACTACTGGAAGAAAAAATATTGGCTTCTGCATTCAAATTGCTTTGAAAGTATCTTAAAGTTCTCCTTTGAAGAAAAAAAAAATACCTAAAAGTTTTTCATGAAGCCTGGCATGGTTCATGCAAGAAAGATGACATGAAACTCTAATGAATGCCTTGAACCTACAGAAAAGATTGGCAAACAAATAAACATTTGTGTTTTAAGTGAAAATGTGAGATATGTGCATATTATTTTAAATTAATTATCCACTTGATTTTTTTGGTTAATTGATTATTTATATGCAGATTACATAAGTCAAAGGGCTTTTAATACATTGTGGGGGGTGTTTGTAACTAGATACGACCTTAAAACTTTGTTCAGTGAGCTGTGCATCTGTGCAAAGTACCAAATTTTTCTAAGTTTTATTTACCTCATTTAGGATGAGAATAATAATACCTATGACACACAATTGCTTTGAAATTAAATGATATAATGTAGTTAAAGTGGTTAGCAGTATTAAATATTTTTCTGTTGAATGTGTGAGAAAATTCAATCTACCAGGGTTTAAATGAAAGAACGCCTATTGGTTTGTGATATTAACAAAATTCTAGGGGTAGCGTTGGCTTCAGGCACAGCTGGACTCAATTCTGCAAGTAAAGTCCCAGAACCTGGTTCTCTATGTCTATCAACCACTCCTCCTTGGCTCAATCCTTGAACAGAGTATCTTTGATGGCCACAACAGGCATTTTTTCATATCCTCCCAAGTTCAAAAACAGTGACCAAGAGTATTTGCTTTACTCTCAGAGCCGTGTGAAGTCCTCGAATCTGTGTAGATTATGTACCTATCTGGGTTAATCATTATCCCAAAGGAATGCAGTAATTTGATTTGGGAGGACTAGGTATAAAGCATGTGGACTGAGTAGGAAGAGGGAGTTCTCTTGAGAGAAAATGGAACAGTATCAAAAGCAGGAGGAGTGAATTTGGGGTAGGTAGAAACACTAAATGTTCATACACTAGCTGTAAAGATAATGCTTTCCAGACAATCAGTGTTAGCTACCTCATTTCAGTGTTCTGAACCCCTAGCCCCTAACTCAGACTTCGTTTTTGGCTCTAGTTAAAGTACTAACTTCATTAGGACAAATGCTCCTGGCATGACTCAGCTCTGCTCTTCCTTCTGCTTTCAGATTCGTGGCTGTGACCCCAAATAATCTACCAGACCAACGTGTGGCAAATCTCCTCTGGCCCAGTTCTTCTGCTCTCCAACAGCCTGGCAATGTGCTTAGTCATTCAGACTATTATCAGCCAATCACTCTCACTCACCACTGCAGTACAGGCCTCTCTCAAGTTTTAAGGTTGCCCTTCTAAGACATTAGGATGTGGTAGAGTACTGATCTCTTCATAATTTTCATGACTTTGAACATTTAACTTTTATCCTTACCTTTTTTCTTGCCAAACTCAAATCTTAATTTTTAAAGTAACATATGGAAATGTATTCATCTGCTGTCGCTTGCATTGGAAAACAGGAACTTGTCTACCACTTTCCTTTGGAGTGTTTGCAGTAGATGTTCAGCCAATAATCACAATTAGCTATAAACAAAATGCTGAGGTAGAAAGTACTAATCAACTCCAATATCTATTCTCCTGCTTTTGGTGCCCAAATGTTAGCTGAGTACATGCTGCCTAGACAGAGTGCATTACCTAGCCATCTTTCCAGCAAGGTGTGGTCATGAGAATAAGTCCTAATTGAAAGTACATGAACTGAAGTGACGTGTACATTTCCAAGTCATGTCCTTAGAGAACAAAGGCATTCCCTCAACTGCAACATCCTCGGATAGCAGACAGCGTACTTTTTCTG